>NC_079194.1:270857841-270960341 GCF_029499605.1 Hyla sarda | reverse complement strand
TTTGTGGCGTAATTGAGGGTTATGCACCAATTCTGCAATTTACTTTAGAAAACTCGCAGGTCATAAATCTCTGACCACTGCAAAGTGAAAATGCAAAAAGGTGTACTTAAGTCAGTTGAGTCAAAATCACTTGTGCAAAAAAAACATCGTTTTTGTGCAAGTGTAACATTTGTGTGACAGAAAAGCTGTGAACAATCCTTGATAAATGCCCCCCCCCTCTCCCTGGTAACTATAAAACTCTCGAGCAGTCAATAATTTCCAATGAGCCAATACCCAATGTGAATGCAGCCTATGAGAGGTTTTGCACTAGGCTTTTTTTTTATTTGGAAAAGAAAGTCATTATGGCTTTTTTTCATTTAGTTTGTAACTGAAAGCAAAAAATGGATAAACAATATAAAGTAAAGACTTATAGTTACATTCCTGTCTATGGAGCTACTGAAGATAGCTGCGTACTATACTTGGCTATTTTCGGCAATTACATAGACAATAAATGGAGCCGCAGCACGCATGTGCGACTCAACGCTACGTTCAAGACATCACTCGGGTCCCTGTCTGCTTTAGCTGAATCCCTTGGTGATCAGACACTTATCCCCTTTTCTGTGGATTGGGGATAAGTGATTTAACTTGGAATATCCCTTTGAAGGGCCTTTTAACCCCCCCCCCCCTCCCAATCTTCCATCAGTGTGCCACAGCATGCCCCTTGTCTAGCATTTCCTCATTTGTAAGATCTGAAATAAGTTTTTCATTTGTCTCCATGTCCACGGCAGCTTTTCTCTGATTTCCGATCTTTAATCCATTCTATATTCTTCCCTCTTCTGTTTCTCTTTGTCTTTTTTCTCTTTTCTATTCTCTTATTTTATTCCTACCTCCCTCATTTTCCAGCTCTGATTCTATGAATCACTCTTCTCTCAGTCTACCCCCAGCCCTCCTTGCTTTCTCTTTTTTTTTTTTTTGCCAGGACAGAAATATTTTCTAAATCTCAGGGGGTCTGAAACCAGGAGTAAAACAGGGGAGAGGAAAAAAAAAAAAAAAGATAGAAACAAACTTTGTCCATACAAGGATGGAGAGGGGGAGGGAAAGCAGATCATGTAGGAGAGCGTATGAGAGACCTCCCTCTGAAATCTACAGGCAGATAGATAGAAGTAGAACTTCTGTCACTACTCTGTGAAAAGCATCAGGCTAGAGGCAGATACAGCAGAGGAAGAACACAGAGATGACAACTGCTATCCATACAGGCTATAATATGAGATGAACGGCCAGCAATAAGATAATAAGGATCTGCTGAATATAGAGCACTGAAGAGAAATCTGCAAAAGATTAAATGCCTACAAAGTTCGGGAGAATGAAACTTACATTACTACTAATACGGACTATTGGAGATACGTTTAATCGACTGTAAGAACAGCAATTCTTTCCTCAGCAATTCTTTCCTATGTTAACTTGACCGGGAGATTATTCACATTGAACAGGATCCAAGAGAAAACTCTGGAGAAAGACAGACGGATATTGTGCACGAGCAGCAACAGAAAAGTGCAAAAAGAAACTCATGGATCTGTTATTCCTCACTTTGCAGCTTTTAACTCTACTGTCTGTCTCACTTTCTGGAGACCTCAGAGAACATGATGCCCTCTGTGGGCCAGGGGACTCATGTTACGCTGTTTTTTACCAGAGACGGCTGTTTCTTGAATCTTGGAAAGCCTGTCGTGACAGAGGTGGCAATTTAGCGACTGTAAAAAATGTTCAGGAAGCTGCTTTGGTTGAGCAACTCCTTACCTCATCAACGCGTTACCACAGTGATGGAGAGGTTCAGCTAAGGCTTTGGATAGGCCTGCAGCGTCAACCTAGACAATGCGCTCCACAAAAGCCATTACGTGGTTTTACCTGGACAACTGGGGACCAAGACACTGCATTCACCAACTGGGTATCTCAGCCTGTTTCATCAGGATCTCAAAGTCCCTGTTCAGCTTCTAGGTGTGTGGCTATAGGCCTGGGTCATGGTAAACCTGAAGATGATTTTAAATGGTCGGAAGGATCTTGTACATTGCCTGTTGATGGCTATATATGCAAGTTTCGCTATCAAGGAATGTGTCCAACTTTGACTGGAGAAAATGTTCGTTATTCTGTACCGTTTGGGTACCAGGGTGCCTGGCTTGACCTGTTACCATTTGGCACTGTTGCTATGGTATCCTGTGAAAGTGAACAACAGGCTATCTCTGTACTCTGCACATTAAGAGAGGACCGTACTGTTGGTTGGGATAAAGAGGAACCATTCTGTCAAGAAGACTCTGAGGACTTGTGTCAGGATTGTCAGCAGTTGTGTGAAGGGGGTGTTTGTGCTTGCTATGAAGGATATGTACTCCAGCCTGATGGACACTCCTGTGAGCAAGAGGAGTTTGAGGCGCAAAGATGCCCATGTCAATATCAGTGCATAGAGGCTGGAATTGGTGGCAGAGGGTACCAATGCATATGCCCAGAAGGCTATGAACTAGCTGCGGATGGACTCAGTTGTGAAGATATAGATGAATGTGAGGATGAAGAAACATGTGATACTTCTTGTCAAAACACCCTAGGTTCGTTCACATGCTCCTGTAACTTAGGTTTCACTATCTCAGAGGATGATCCGGAACGTTGTGTGGATATAGATGAATGTCGTTTTGCCGACATGTGCCAGCAAATGTGTGTGAACCATGAAGGGGGATTTGAATGCTTTTGCAGTGAGGGCTATGAATTGGCCCCAGATCGAATGAGTTGCAACCGACTAGATTTTGGGGAACCGAGAAATGAACCAAATCTGCATATGACCAGTCTTGAAACTGTTTTCGAGCCAGAAACTGATACAGCAGGAGGCCAAGATTTGGTAGATATGGAAATAAATTCAGAGACTGAAATGTACATTCCAACTTTCAATAAAGAAATGACAATTACTGTGCCAACGACTGAAGAGATTTTTGAGACAACTCCAACAATGGGTTGGGAAACACATGAGGAAATCACTACTGTACCCACTTCAACGCCAGACTATACTACAACACCTAAACAGGATACATTTACAGCACCTACTTTGCAAATTACATCTCCTAATGTTCCTTCTTTGGAGACATCAATACCAAGTAAAAGGTTTCTCTCAACAATAATACCCAAAGAACAATCAAAAATTCATGTTTGGTCTAAAGGGAAGGCAACATATGATGATCCTACAACCCAAAACCTTGCAACAAGTTTGTCCAAGCTGTCAACGGTGGCCCCTAGCAGGTCTAGGGTTAATGAGGATACCCAAACAACATTAAAAGGAGAAAAGGTTACAACTATTACCACTATGGTCACTTCAGGACTATTGTCTAACAACAATTCGCATGCTGTGTCTCCTGTTGTACATTCTAATACACCTTATGCTTCCAAAGAATCCAAGGGAAAGAGAGATACTCGATGGCTAATTGTGGCCCTGCTTGTACCCTTGAGTGTATTTCTAGTGATTATGCTGGCACTGGGTATTGTTTATTGCACCAGATGTGGTGGTGAAGCAAAACCCCGTAGTGTGACTGACTGCTATCATTGGGTAACAGGTAGTGGGCCAGAGAAAGGTATGCTTCCCTCAGGAGTGGACACTACAAACAGTCGAGGTGGTGTTTGAATCAGAATATGATGTTAAAGGATTCTAAATGAGATAAAGTAGCTGTGTGAGACTGCCAGTCTGGCCGTTGGTGCAATTGGGGTATTCACTCTGTGTTCTCCGTTTATATTTGCTTTTACTATCTCTCTGTGTTCATCAATGCTCTTTCAAGTGTTTACATTTCATTTCATATTGTCAGTAGTTCACATAACTCATTCCTCATGAGGCTGCATTGCATTAGACTGGTTTTCTTTAATATTTTTCTTTAAAAAACAAAATCTTTAT
This sequence comes from Hyla sarda, assembly GCF_029499605.1. Lineage (NCBI taxonomy): Eukaryota > Metazoa > Chordata > Amphibia > Anura > Hylidae > Hyla > Hyla sarda. The sequence continues at coordinate 270,956,446 of NC_079194.1, read as the reverse complement.
TTTATGCAGTTCCTACTTTGTGTTTAGCTTGTACTGCAGCTTTTTCTGCCCTATGTGTTATATCATTTGCACCAGTTTTGAACATCTATATTTGTGTCTACACAATAATGTAAATCAGTGTGCTGGCAGAGTTTATTTAGGAGCCTTGTCACTTGAAATTAGAAGAAGTGCTAATATTTCCTCTTTAACATATGTGAGTACAAATGTCATAGGGATACTGGCCCAGAATTCACAATATGTTCCAGACATCTGTAATATATTTAATTCATAATAGTTGGTACAGTTCTTTATATTCCATCTGAAAGTAGTTTTTGTTTTCTTTACCAAAGAGGTTTAATGTGTTACTTATTTAGTGTACAATATTACGTAGAGGCCCAGTGTGGTTGAAAAAATGCTCTAAAATGCTATTTGTATCCAATTGTATTCAACTGGCCTGAATGGGGTTTTTCATGATTAGAAAAATGGAGCTGCTTTATTCCAAAAACAGTGTCACATCTGTCCTTAGGTTATGTTTGGTATTATTACAACTTGGCTTCCTTCACTTTAATGTAACTGAGCTGCAATACCAAACAAAAACTGAGGACAAGAGTGGTGCTGCTTGCTGAAGAAAGCAGCATTGTTTCTGAAATATTAAAGGGGTATTCCAGGAACAAAAAATATTTTTATATATCAACTGGCTCCAGAAAGTTAAACAGATTTGTAAATGACATGTATTAAATAATCTTAATCCATCTAATAATTTTCAGCTGCTGAAGTTAAGTTGTTGTTGTTTTCTGTCTGACAACAGTGCTCTCTGATGACATCTCTGTCTGTCTCGGAAACTGCACAGAGTAGAAGAGGTTTGCTATGGGGATTTGCTTCTACTCTGGACAGTTCCCGAGACAGGTGTCATCAGAGAGCACGTAGACAGAAAATAACAACTCAAGTTCAGCAGCTCATAAGTACTGAAAGCATTAAGATTTTTTAATAGAAGTAATTTACAAATCGGTTTCATTTTTCTGGAGCCAGTTGATATATAAAAAAAATTTTTTTCCTGCATAACCCCTTTAAATAACCCCTATATGTCACTGTATGAGAGAGTCTATTAAAAGGGTATTCCAGGATTTTCTTTTATTTGACTAAAGGGGTATTCCAGGATTTTCTTTTATTTGAATATGCTACAGGGGCTGTAAAATTAGTGTAGTTCATAATATAGTGTCTGTACCTGTGTGTGACGGTTTTCTAACAATTCTTCTGTGAATTTCACCCCAATATTTATTTTTAACAGCATACAAAATGACTGTTGTCTCAGATTTTTCCCAGGTTGCAATGCGGCCAAGACCTGACCTCACTAGTCAGCTGATGACAGGGAGCCTGTCTGCTCCAATGGGTGGAGGGATCGCTTGGTAGGAGAGAGAGATCAATCTGCAACAAGCTGCAACCTTGATTGGAACCACAGGTCTTTTGAATGGATGCAGCTCATTTATGTTTCAATGGGTGGGGTGGCTGATGTGTGGGAGGGAGGAAAATGGAATTATGGGATTTGTAGTCAAAAAAGAAAAATTCAAACAGGAAATACCAGTTCACAAAAAGCTAGTCACAGTGTTATGGTAATCGCATGACATATCCATTTAGCCCCAAGATAAGCGCAGATTCTTCCTAAACATGTCCATTACTGCCTGCCAGATATGTACTAAAATCATGGTGGAGAACCCCTTTAAAGAATAACTCAATAAGTAAGTCATTTAACAGGAAGTAAACCAAAAGCTTAAAAGGAGCTATCCAGTATAACAAAACTTATTTCCTATTTGCAGGATAAGGGGATCAGTGTCAGATCACTGGGGGTCCCAGCGGTCGGACCCCCCACGATCTCTCATCTGGGGCCCAGGTCCTCTGCATAAATGAGGTGAATCGATCTGACACTTATCCCCATATGCTTTGTTATACTGGACTACTCCTTTAACTTCATGCAATCATTCAATATATAAACGTGACTGTATATTTTTGCCGCAGGTTTGTGTACAGAGAATATACATGGGAATTACTGTTAATATTTTAGAATTGAAACTATAAGGCTGGGTTCACATCACATTTTTCCCCATACGGGAGCACAAACGGCAGGGGGTAGCTAAAAACTTGTGCTCCCGTATTCTGCTGTATGCGGTCCCGTATGAGCCGACCGAAGTGAACCAGTCGGCTCATTTTTCCCCGTATGCGGTTTTCTACCAGACCTAAAGCCGTAGTCAACCACAGTTTTAGGTCCGGTAGAAAGCCATGCAAGTTTTTAGCTCCCCCCTGCCGTACGCGCTCCCGTATGGGGAAAAACGTGATGTGAACTCAGCCTTACAGTGTTTTCTTAGTACGGAGTCTAAGATACCAGTGCATGACACAACGATAATGAGAATACAACAAAATCCCTGTATCATGCGCTGCCCCTCAGGATGTGTCGAGGCATAACACAAAGTATCAATTTTACTAGTGTTGACTTTAGGAAACTCTTGATAATGCTGTGTAGATACATGCAAAGAGAGAACCCTTCATGCCAACTGTGCAGAAATACAGGGCCAGGGAAGGTTAGGCACTTGAGCTGCCTCCCCTTGGTGTTACTGGGGTGGATTTTCTGCACATTTTTATAAAGTGAATTTGCAAGTGAAAAATCTGCAGCATGTATTAAGGTAGTAACCATGTGGATGACATTTTAAGAAATCTCTGCAGCATTTCTCTCCTGTGAACAGGGACCCAGATGAATGGTACTAGGTTCAGATCACTGCACAGGTGGGTGGCTGGTAATGCTGCTGTGCAGGGAAAAAACTGTAAAGCTAGGTCACACGCCACAATTTCTGCATGGAATTCTTCATGAAAATTCTGCATAAATTTACAGTCAATGAGATTGCGATTGTCCCACTGACACAACAGAATTTCTGCTGCATAATTTCTGCTGCAGGAATTCCATTGAAGGGAATGGGCAATTCATTTATGTGGAATTTACTGCAGAATTTTCATGCAGAATTCTGTGCAGAAATTCTGTCATGTGAACATAGCCTAACGGGGAAGTAGCCCTATGCCATCACTGCATGTCCTTCATTTGCAGGGTAGGTGTGGTCCCAGAGTTCAGAGCCCCACAATCCAATCATAAAGTGAATATATATCCTAGCATGACACTGTTGCTTAAAGGGGTACTCCTGTGGAAAACACTGTTTCCCCTTATATCAACTGGCTCCAGAAAGTTAAACAGGTTTGTAAATTACTTCTATTAAATCTTAATCCTTCCAGTACTTATCAGCTGCTGTATACTACAGAATAAGTTGAGCTGTTTTCTTTTCTGTCTGACAACAGTGCTCTCTGGTGACAACTCTGTCCATGTCAGGAACTGTCCAGAGTAGGAGCAAATCCCCATAGCAAACCTCTCCTGCTCTGGACAGTTCCTGACATGGACAGAGGTGTCAGCAGAGAGCAGTGTGGCCAGACAGAAAAGATATTCAAAAAGAAAAGAACCTTCCTCTGTAGTATACAGCAGCTGATAAGTACTGGAAGCATTAAGATTTTTTTTAATAGAAGTAATTTAAAAATCTGTTTAACTTTCTTGTACCAGTTGATTTGGAGAAAAAAAATAACCCTTTTAAAGGGAACCTTTCACTATGCTTTACCTTATATACTGAACTGCAACAGGTAATAGAGGTTATAGCATCTCAAAAGTTTACACCAGATCAGGTCTCAGACCTGCTGCTATTGTAATAGCAGGGTGAAGTGCACACAAGAACTCACTTCACTCCCCAGCTGGTAATCAAAGTAAACTCTTTCAATGCATTAGTCTATGGAGTGAAAGGGTCAGATTGGCCAGCCAGCTGGGAAGTAAAGAGTGCTGACATGGACTTCAGCCGACTGTTACTGGGATCACAGTGGATCTCAAGACTGAAACCCAATGTGATCTAAACTGGACAACATGTGAAAAGTTTTTACAAATTACACTAACGCTTTATGGCTAGGTATCCACACAGGTTTTTTTATTTTATTTATTTTTTGGTGTTTGGCTCAAAAAGTGCAGTTTCAGTTTTTTTTTAAAGTCAGAAGTGTATTCAAATGGAATGGGAAATATATAAGAAGGACTTATACTTCTCCTTCCTGCTGGATCCACTTCTGACTTTGGCTCAACAACTGCAGTGGCAATTTTACTAAAAACACCAGAAAAAAAACGTGTGGGGAAACCTATCCTAATATCATTTGTGCTACTATGCCTGGATGTCTGCTGGTCTATCTGTAAATGTGGAGAAAACAACTGTTATAAATATGCCGCAGAGTATGTAAATTAGGCACAAATAGTCATTTGGGTGTGAAGCTAGAGGAACTAGTCACCACGTCCCTGGCTGATGAGGCGTCACTGACAGCCCAGACATGACCTGACATCACCGCACTACTTCCAGGGTTAACGCAGCTTCTGGGCTAGTGCACATTTTCAGGGAGCAGAACAGTGACATGGAGCTATGCCTGGGCTGACAATCATGCCTAAACACAACCGAATAGGCATAATTAGAGATTCTATAGGTTTGGCAAGCCACATGACTATGTGGGCCTAATTTACATACTTACATTTATAAAGTCCAGGCATGGTAGTACATGATATAAACCCCTTTTATGTGTTGCCATTTATTATATAGGTTAGAACTTAGCGACAGGTTACCTAATAAAAAAAAAAAAAAAAAAAGGGCCATCGGGTGCCATTGTTTTTTGACGGAAGTAGCGGGAGGAAAAAACATCACCTGATGTATTTTTCCTCCCGCTATTCTCCCCAGGTTCCCCGACGGATGTCAGAAAGAAGCAATGATGTATCCACTGTGTAGTTTCATTTCAAAGGTGAACAATATAAATGTATAGTAGGCAATGATCAGTCAGAATACTATCAATGGTTAGTAAATTGCTAAATATCAAGTGCTGGCTCTTTGGGTAACATAGGACTGCCAATATGACAAAAGGATACTCAGGGGGTGCTAACACCTTTGGGAACCTCTCAGTGATTTCATTTTGTAATGTATTGAATTTATTTGTACTGTTTTTTTATGTTTCCTTTTTTTGATGTTGCCTCTTTTACTTATGTTTTTAGTTTGGGAGTTATGTTATAACTTTCTAAACTTATTTGTACAACCTCTATTCATTGTATATATATATATATTGAACACTGTCACTTTTTTTCCGCCTGTGGTCATGTGGACCCATAGTAATCAGATTCAGAGTGAAGGGAAAGGCAGGGATGACAGACCTATAAACACTGCTTTAACACCAAAATGGTTCATTTGGTTCCAAAGAGGCCTGAAGCCCAATGCAGTTAAAGGGGTACTCCACTGGAAAACTTTTTTTTTTTTTTTTTAAATCAACTGGTGCCAGAAAGTTAAACAGATTTGTAAATTACTTCTATAAAAAAAAAATGTAATCCTTCCTTATCAGCTGCTGTATGTTACACAGGAAGTTCTTTTCTTTTCAAATTTCCTTTCTGTCCGACCACAGTGCTCTCTGCTGACACCTATTTCCATTTTAGGAACTGTCCAGAGGAGGCGCAAATCCCCATAGAAAACCTATCCTGCTCTGAACAGTTCCTGAAATGGAAGGAGGTGTCAGCAGAGAGCAAGGAAATTTAGAAAGAAAAAAACTTCCTCTGGAGAATACAGCAGCTGACAAGTACTGGAAGAATTAAAAAAAAATTTTATAGAAGTAATTTACAAATCTGTTAAACTTTCTGGCACCAGTTGATTTAAAAAAATAAAATAAAATAAAAAAGTTCTCTAGTGGAGTACCCTTTTAAAACAATGGGTTTCCCTGGAAATGGTAATACAACAAGCTGATCTGATTTCTTAATGATTTGTGAGTTTAAATCTCTTTACTGCAATGGGGTATAATATGCAATGCACTATTATGTTGTGAAAAATGCAAGTTAGGCTCGGTTCACACTGCATTTTTGTTTCGTTTTCACCGTTTCTTTACAATACATTGTCACCTACATTATTGTATATGGCACAACATAAGTACACATTGCAATCATTTTTTGGGGGTGGGATAATGCTGTATGGTATACAGTAGCATCCGTTTATAGCATCTGTTAACATATATGTTTTTATTTTATTTTCAATCGTATAAAACACAAAGGTTAAATGGAAACAAAAACGCAGTGTGAGCCCAACCCAATGTGAACATTGCAAATCCTCTCTAACTTGTCACTCATAGTAACTAAGGTTGTGCAGCAATTGTGGTACACACTGTGATGAACTGGTTAATACGTTTTCCAGTTTTATGCAAATAAAGGTTAATTGTATAATGTACAGTTTTACAACGTTATAAAATTATTGTTTTTTAGTTTATATTAAACAATGATTAAAGGGGGCTGTCAGGACTTCCTCCTGTCATAATACTGATAATAAGGCTATTGGACAGATGTTATCATGATAGGTCAACTACGAGTCAATGTCATTATTTAAAACCTTTGACATGTTACAGAAATATGTCAAAAGACTTGATTGGTCAGGGTCCGAGTATTCAGACCCCCACAAACTCTAGATCTAGGTAGAAGTGTGTGGTAGCACGCTTCACTCTGGGATCACCGTCCAGTTGCGAGAGAAGGTCTCCTAGACTTATAGTAGAACCGACTCCTACAACTGTATGGGGACTGCCCCGGCACGCTTTACTCTGGAGATTGGTAGCAATCTGAACACTCACACCCCGACCAAATAAAACTTTTGTCATGTCCCAGTGACATGAAAAGTTTTGTATGATGAGAAGGACACTAAGCTTTATTCACAAAAAAAAAAACTAAAATTTCCATAGATTTCCTGAATGTTCTTCATGTTCATATTATTGAAGTCCTATAGAGAAGTAAACAAAAAGGTGCCATCAGTGGCGCAGCGACCGGGGTGCGGGTGGTGACACCAAATAGATGGGGTGACACCATGACGCTCCGCAAATCTCGCGTCCTCAGCTGATCTGTGTAGCGGCACGTCTTTTGACAGCCGCAAGCTGTGCCCGCTAGCAAACCACAAACCGCGGTGACCCATGCCCTGCCATGCGCATCATGAAGTGACTGACCACCACAGCACCCAGTTTTCCTACATAAAGTGACTGACCCCCACAGCACCCAGCTTTCCTACATAAAGTGAGTGCATTATGTGTAAAATGTGTATGTAATGTGCAAATATATGTATATGTGATGTATAGACTGTACTGTGTGTTTATACACTTGTGTATGTCTCTGTATGTGTAGGTGTGTATTTATATGATGTCTGTTATGTATGTAGCATGATGCTTTTTGTCATGCATGTAGAGATACTAAAAAGGTTGTGCAGCATCTCTTCCTTTCCCCCAATCTGGCATCGAGCATGGAGGGACGTTACTGCATGCCAGGTAAGACAATGGCCACGGAACCTAGATGACACCCAGCAGAATCCCTAAAAATTAATGTAGGTCATATGTATAGAACACACTGGGCTTTAGCCATTTCCTTGACAATTTTCTTGTGTGCACAACGTTTCTCCATGCTCCATGTCAGATTGGGTGAACTCTAAGGGTCTATTCACACTATGGAAATGTCATCAGGAGTGCAGAATCCCATACAAGTGTATGGGCTTTCATTTGAGGCGGAATTCCACTAGCGAAATTCCGCCGTGCATCTTTCACATAACTTAACTCTATAAAACCACCCTCACAGCCAGCAGGGGTTAGTGCTGCCATTGAGGATTACTGTGTACAGGCAGTGAGTTTGACAGGATCACTGCACAGAGATGATCACTGTCTGTGCCTCTCTGACACAATGAAATGCTGAAAAAACCTTATTTTTTACAGAAAAAAGCCACAACATTGCATAAAAAAGGTATGGTTAGCATGGGGAAACTAACCCCTGTTGGGCTGCAAGGGCAGTTTTATAGGGTGAAGTTATTTGACAGGTGCATGTAAGCCTTGTTTACACTGGCCCATCATTATGATATGCTTTTATGTGAGAAATCATGACAATTAAGTGATATGAGTTGAGAAAAAAAATCTGCAACTGTGGTGTCTGATTGTGTGGCAGGATTATATTTAGAGGGTACAGTGTGTGGCAAAATTATATTTAGAGGGTACATTGTGTGGCAGTATTATATTTAGAGGTTACAGTGTGTGGCAGCATTATATTTAGAGGGTACAGTGTGTGGCAGTATTATATTCAGAGGGTACAGTGTGTGTGGCAGTATTATATTCAGAGGGTACATTTGACAACTTTTTCTCTGTACAGGTTTTGATAAATCTCCCCCACAATGCCTAAGGCTCTCCAGATATGATGGAAGTTGTAGCTTAGCAATAGCTGGAGAGCCACTTGAACCGAGGTGAACAGTGGGGGTCCCAGCAGTTGGACCACCACCAAAAAAATAGGCTGCTCATTTTAAAATGGTCTATTTTTGGTCCCAGTCCGGCCCTGCGCAGGGGGGTAGGGGGGCCCAGGGCAATTTTTTGCATCGGGCCCTGTGGTTTCTAGCTACACCCCTGATGGGGGTGCTACTGCCAGGAGGATGATCCTGCTGATGGATGATGGGAGTGCTACTGCCAGGGGGGGCCAGTAGCGCCCTCATCATCCATCAGCAGGATAATCCTCCTGGCAGTAACACCCCCATCATCCAGGAGGATAGTGCTGCCGATGGATGATGGGCATGTTACTGCCAGGAGGATGATCCTGCCGATGGATGATGGGAGTGCTACTCCCAGGGGGGGCCATTAGCACCCTCATCATCCATTGGCAGGATCATGAGAGGGTGCAGTGTGTGGTAGTATTTTATTCAGGGGGAGTACAGTATGTGGCAGAATTATATTCAGGGGGTGCAGTGTATATCAGTATTTTTATTCAGGGGGTTCATTGTGTGGTAGTATTATATTCAGATATTCAGAGGGTGCAGGGTGTGGCAGTATTATATTCAGAGGCTACAGAGTCTGGCAGTCTTATATTGAGAGGGTACAGTGTGTGGCAGTCGTATATTCAGAGGGGACAGTGTGTGGTAGTATTATATTCAGAGGGTGCAGTGTTTGGTAGTATTATATTCAAAGGAAACAATGTCTGGCATCATTTATATTAATAATTGTTTTCAAATAGAGGATTAGAATACACTGACAAAGTGAGGAGCCATCTGGGTGTCAAGTTCTGCAGAGAGAAGATCTAGCTGGAACAAGTTAGGGCAGTATGTACCATCTTAATTAGATAAGGGAAGACTATATAGAAGAGATGACCTGTAATGACTTATATTATTGTTGTCAGGGACCAACCAGGGGGACAGGGAGAGTGAGCCCTAAACTGACCCTAAAACATCTCTCCCTGCCTACTTGCCCATTCAACCTAACCGGTGGATCGACAACTGGGCGAGGTCTCTCCCTGAACTAAAGTGCTTGGGAATAATGAAAACACATACTAATAAATGGTCGGTCACAAACCAGAAATATAACAGGAGCATAGAACTCTATAGTATAAAGTTCAGAGGACACAGATCAGAGAGTTAGTACAGAGTTAGGACACTATAGCACCGGACATGAACACAGGACTCAGTGGTCGTGAACCGAGGACACTATAAATAAGCAGTCATGAACAGAACTCCAAAGATCTGAATAAAGAAAAACGGATAAGTCTGAACATACTCCAGAACAAAACGGGAATAAGCTTAATCCCCTAGAAAAAACCTCTGGTAGACATAGGAATAATAATACCCTCTAAGTCCCCACGGACATGTAAACGGGATCTATCGCTAAACAGGAATTATCGCAATCCCTCCGAACACCTCCAGTAGACACGGAGTCCCCATGGACAGGTAACAGGGATACCAAGTTACAACTCAGAAAAACGGATACAACAGGATATAATTATAGAACAATCTACTAAGAGCATGCCACATAACATTGGCTAAAACCAGAACATACAAGGTGCATGCTAAAACAGAGATAGTAGAATAAAAGCTCAAACAAAGAGTGTTTCACCAAGAGCTCCATGCAGCATGTCCAGCATATTACAAGTCTGGATATAATGAAGTATCACCAGCCTAGAGGCTAGACTGGGCTGACTTTAAAGGGGTATTCCGGGCTGTGGACGTGACATCACGCCACGCCCCCTCCAATCATGTCTATGGGAGGGGGGCGTGGCATGACGTCACGTTCCCAGTCCCGGAAACCCAGAGGTTTCCGAAACTGGAGAGGCAGCTCACGCATTGAATGCGGGTGCTTCACGGAGATCGCGGCGGGTCCCAGCGGCGGGCCCCCCGCGATCAGACATCTTATCCCCTATCCTTCGGATAGGGGATACAATGTTTTTGCCCAGAAAACCCCTTTAAATACAGGGCACTGAAAGAAAAAAAGGGGAAAACACTGAATATATATCAGCACACCTACACACAAATGTTGAATAAGTATAACAATATTTATTGATTACATATACACCAAGTATGAAACTACACAAAAATGGGGAAGTAAAAGGATGGTAAAACCATTTAAAATAATGGGCTGAAAATATGAGCCCAAGCACTCACCTAGGGAGGGGCCATGAACCCCCTCTCCTAGAAACAGGCACCCGTCCTACTGAATTGAATGAATAATCACTCCATACATGTAAAACTATATTGCTGCATAGCCTGTGTACCTATGACATTTAATAATCAGTAGTATATAGACGACAACAACAAGTATCTATGGGTAACACTGACATAACCTGTAATACTTGCAAATATTATGTACATAGAACAAGCGTTCCAAAGATGGAGAACTGGACCAGATGTAAAGGGGTCAGCAGGAGGACGCGGCCACAAATGTCCCCACGCGTTCCTTCGCTCCCAAAGGTGACTTCCACAGGGGAAGTCACCTTTTTTGTGTAGTTTAATACTTGGTGTATATGTAATCAGTAAATATTGTTATACTTATTCAACATTTGTGTGTAGGTGTGCTGATATATATTCAGTGTTTTCCCCTTTTTTTCTTTCATTGTCCTGTATGTTGTTTTGGTACACTGATCAGCACCCACAATAGATATTTATATTTGGATTGAGCCCCCATTCTCTTGTATATATCTACCCCATTAAATAGACACACCCTAGAAGCTATTGGCTAACAAGCCAAAGGCTTTTAACTATTCCCTGACCAGGGAACATAAAACTGTTCACACACAAGCATATCCAATAACTGTGTGTGAACACAGGCAAATACAGACATGACAATTGTGTATTGTACCAGACTATGACCCATCAGAGCTGTAGCCACTTGTAAGTTCTGCAGTAAACAACTCCCAGAAACCCCTTATCACTGGTTACATCATATTGGGATACTGGGAACTGTAGTTTTACATTGTAAAAGCTTCTTTAGTGCTTTCCCCTTACATGGAAACTGGTATATTTTATTACTATACTGGAAATACCTTTCTGAGATCCACCCTTGGTGTCTTTCACAACAGGCTATAATATCACTTTGATGGAGGGGGGTGGGGGGATGTTATGGGGTGACAACATTTTCTACTGCATCGGGTGACGCCAACCCTAGCAACACCACTGGGTGCCATACCTAAAGCATACCTAAAGTCATGGACCCAAAGTAAAACAAACCCAAAGTGAAGAAAAGCAATAATCAAATAGCGATGTTTGCAGTGTAATTTTTCAGCAAAAAAGAGAAATTAAACACCACATCTGACTTTTAGTACACTTACATCTGTAGTGCACGCAATATCAGAAAGCTACACAGAGCTTTATTTGTCACAAAAATAAACACACTGTTTCGGCAGAACAATACTGTCTTTATCAAGTGTCCTTCCTGTGGTGACTAACTGCAGTATACATGGGTATAATGTAGGTATCTCTGCTATAAAATACATAGCTGATGCATTCACATAGGATAGATGAAGACTGAGGCTATTTTCACATGGCGGAATATTTGCAGAATGTTGCAAATAGCAGGCATTGGCAGAATATGCTGGCGCAAGATGGGCCATCTCCGTAGATGACGACGAGTGGATTCTGCCAAAAGAATTAACATGTAATTTCTTTCTGGGAAGGCCAGAATCGGGATTCCAACTGCAGATGTTTCCACCGTGGAAATTTCGCAGTATGCACGCAATGGGACTCTGCTGCAAAGGAAGTTCTGGGCAGAATCATTGCAGAATTACTGAGCGGAAACTGGCAGAAAAATTCTGCTCAGAAATTCTGTTGTAGCAGAGGCCTATTGCTTTAAATGGGATTCTGCTGCAGCGTGCACACAGTGGAATTTCACGGCAGATGTTTCCACTGGGGAAATTCCGATTCCGGTGTCCACCAAAAGAATAAACATGCTCATTTTTTTTGAGGAATCCACTTGGAAATGCAATGCCATTTATGTAGACTGCACACTTCATAGAGGTCCTAGGGCCGGAATGTTCCAGCCGGCGCCACCTATTTGAGAAGTGACCACCTGTGTTTTATAGGTGAACATTCCACAAAATTTTCCACTGTGTGAAAATGGCCTTTGGTGTTGTCACAGAGTATTCTCTCCTGGAAACAATTGGGGAGCTTCATCAAAACTTTGACAAAGGAAAAGTGTTGCAGTTGCCCATAGCAACCAATCAGATTGCTTCTTTCATTTTGACATTGGCCTCTGACCACTGCTGGGTAACTGCTCCACTTTGCCTCTGCACGGGTTTTGATAAATCTCCCCAAATAGGCTTTTGAAGGAGCAGAAAAATCTTCTTGCCTCCGTATGAAATGGCTCTATGATTGCAGCTCCATGCTATTCACACGTTGTAATATGGTTCTGTGTATTAGTACTAGAACTGCAAACAAGTTTATCTCTTGTTAAGATGTCGTATAGTATCGTTTTCAAATTCTTCCGTCTTCAGAGTTATATGTAGCTAATGAATTAAACTATGGAATTGCAGATTTAGAAAGAATGACATTCATTTTATTCTGAATCCTCAATTGTTGTCTTCTGAAATATCCCTTTACTTAAACCCCTCTTGACCTGGAACCATTATTTGTCAGTGTATCAGCGCAACAATAAACACCAGCTTTCATTTCCATTTCCTTATTAAAGTGCAAGCAACACTTTTAAATAACAAATAAGGTTAGGTTCACACTTCATTAAATTTTGTGGCCTTTTTAACTTTACGAGCAGATTTTCAAATGTAATTAATACAATTAATTTTGTTTGGCTTATTGTGTTTTTTTCATTAATTTTATTACTTTTCGCCTCCCCCATAGGCTGGGTTCACACCATGTTTTCTTAAATACGGTTCCCGTATACGGTTGGGAGGAGGGGGCGGGGCTTAATCGCGGCGCCCGCACTCAGCCGTATTCGGGGACCGTATTTAATGCAAGTCTATAAGCCGAACCGCTGCCTCCGGTCGGCTTCGTTTTCGGCCGCAAAAACGTGAGTGCGGGCGCCGCGATTAAGCCCCGCCCCCCTCCTCCCAACCGTATACGGGAGCCGTATTTAATAAAACGTGGTGTGAACCCAGCCTTACTTTTCGTGCGCACTTTTTGCACACAGCACCAGAAACACAGTCCCGTAGCTTTGAAGGTGATTCACAGTACATATATACAGTGGTCCCTCAACATACAATAGTAATCCGCTCCAAATGAACCATCGTTTGTTGAAACCATCGTATGTTGAGGGATCCGTGCAATGTAAAGTATAGGAAGCTGTACTCACCTGTCGCCGCCGCTCCGGACCTATCACCTCTGCCCTGGATGTCGCCCTCCATCGATGTTGCTGCGTCCCCGTGTTGTCCCCGATGCTCCGGACATCTCTGCTTTCCCGGAATCCTCGCTCTCCGCTGCCGTCATCACGTTACTACACACGCATGCTGCTCCTATTGGATGACGGGATGGCGTGTGCGCGACGTGATGACGACGAAGGAGAGTGCCGGCGATGGAGGGGATCGTGAAGAGGGCGCTCCAGAGCCCTGAGGACAGGAAGGAGACCATCACCGGAGCACACGGGGCACCGTAAACGGCTATATGCTGGTAGCTGAAGCAGTCAGTGCTGCCGGATAGCCATTTATGTGATGGCCCCGACATACACAAGCATCGTATGTTGATGCTGCCTTCAACATGCGATGGCCTCTGAGAGGCCATCGCATGTTGAAATTATCGTAGGTCGGGGGGTCACTGTAAAGTCCTTTACATAGGGGGAGTACACTTTACTTGGAGGCAAAGTGTGCCTCCAACAGTTGGAGGCACACACCCGTATCCTGTTCGTAGGAAACCAAAAAGCTATGTGATAGCCTGGGGGGGTAGGGTGTATGGGGGTGTAGCTATGCGGTGACTAAAGGTAATATGCGCTGTTCCACTGGATTAAGGGGATTTAGCTGCAGTCCAGTAGTCACGCCACCTTTAGCAGGGGTTGTTTTGAACTCATCGTTTAGTTCAGCTGAGGATGGTAGGTTTTCTGGCCTAGCATGTCTTTGCAAGTTGTGCAGATCCGTCCTGCTAGTCCAGCATCCACGAGAGCAGCAACCCAAGAGAGCGATAATTGGCTACAGCTTGTTACGCCGAGCGCTCCGGGTTCCCGCTCCTCCCCGGAGCGCTCGCAGCATCCTCGCATTTGCAGCGCCCCGGTCAGACCTGCTGACCCGGTGCGCTGCAATATCCCTCTCAGCCGGGATGCGATTCGCGATGCGGGAGGCGCCCGCTCGCGATGCGCATCCCGGCTCCCGTACCTGACTCGTTCCCCGTCTGTCTTGTCCCGGCGCGCGCGTGCCGGGTCTCTGCAATTTAAAGGGCCACTGCGCCACTGATTGGCGCAGCAGGCTTAATCAGTGTGTTCACCTGTGCACTCCCTACTTATACCTCACTTCCCCTGCACTCCCTCGCCGGATCTTGTTGCCATTGTGCCAGTGAAAGCGTTTCCTTGTGTGTTCCTAGCCTGTGTTCCAGACCTCCTGCCGTTGCCCCTGACTACGATCCTTGCTGCCTGCCCTGACCTTCTGCTACGTCCGACCTTGCTCTTGTCTACTCCCTTGTACCGCGCCTATCTTTAGCAGTCAGAGAGGTTGAGCCGTTGCTGGTGGATACGACCTGGTTGCTACCGCCGCTGCAAGACCATCCCGCTTTGCGGCGGGCTCTGGTGAATACCAGTAGCAACTTAGAACCGGTCCACCAACACGGTCCACGCCAATCCCTCTCTG
Source organism: Hyla sarda (assembly GCF_029499605.1). Classification (NCBI taxonomy): domain Eukaryota; kingdom Metazoa; phylum Chordata; class Amphibia; order Anura; family Hylidae; genus Hyla; species Hyla sarda. Next base: position 270,941,340 of record NC_079194.1, on the reverse strand, counting down.
GCACAGAGGATCCACCTCCAGCCAGCCGAATCGTGACAGTAGATCCGGCCATGGATCCCGCTGAAGTCCCACTGCCAGTTGTCGCCAACCTCACCACGGTGGTCGCCCAGCAGTCGCAACAGATAGCGCAACAAGGCCACCAGCTGTCTCAACTGACCGTGATGCTACAGCAGCTATTACCTCAGCTCCAGCAACCATCTCCTCCGCCAGTTCCTGCACCTCCTCCGCAGCGAGTGGCCGCTTCCGGCCTACGATTATCCTTGCCGGATAAATTTGATGGGGACTCTAAGTTTTGCCGTGGTTTTCTTTCGCAATGTTCCCTGCACTTGGAGATGATGTCGGACCAGTTTCCTACTGAAAGGTCTAAGGTGGCTTTCGTAGTCAGCCTTCTGTCTGGGAAAGCTCTGTCATGGGCCACACCGCTCTGGGACCGCAATGACCCTGTCACTGCCTCTGTACACTCCTTCTTCACGGAGATCCAAAGTGTCTTTGAGGAACCTGCCCGAGCCTCTTCTGCTGAGACTGCCCTGCTGAACCTGGTCCAGGGTAATTCTTCTGTTGGCGAGTACGCCATCCAATTCCGTACTCTTGCCTCCGAATTATCCTGGAATAATGAGGCCCTCTGCGCGACCTTTAAAAAAGGCCTATCCAGCAACATTAAAGATGTGCTGGCCGCACGAGAAATTCCTGCTAACCTGCATGAACTTATTCATCTTGCCACCCGCATTGACATGCGTTTTTCCGAAAGGCGTCAGGAGCTCCGCCAGGATATGGACTTTGTTCGCACGAGACGGTTTCTCTCCTCGGCTCCTCTCTCCTCTGGTCCTCTGCAATCCGTTCCTGTGCCTCCCGCCGTGGAGGCTATGCAAGTTGACCGGTCTCGCTTAACACCTCAAGAGAGGACACAACGCCGCATGGAGAATCTATGCCTGTACTGTGCCGGTACCGAACACTTCTTGAAAGATTGTCCTATCCGTCCTCCCTGCCTGGAAAGACGTATGCTGACTCCGCACAAAGGTGAGACAGTTCTTGATGTCAACTCTGCTTCTCCACGCCTTACTGTGCCTGTGCGGATATCTTCCTCTACCTTCTCCTTCTCTGCTATGGCCTTCTTGGATTCCGGATCTGCAGGAAATTTTATTTTGGCTTCTCTCATCAACAGGTTCAACATTCCGGTGACCAGTCTCGCCAGACCCCTCTACATCAATTCTGTTAACAACGAAAGATTGGACTGTACCGTGCGTTACCGCACGGAACCTCTCCTAATGTGCATCGGACCTCATCACGAAAAAATTGAATTTCTGGTCCTCTCCAACTGCACTTCTGAAATTCTTCTTGGATTACCGTGGCTTCAACACCATTCCCCAACCCTTGATTGGTCCACAGGAGAAATCAAGAACTGGGGTACTTCTTGTCACAAGGACTGTCTTAAACCGGTTCCCAGTACTCCTTGCCGTGACCCTGTGGTTCCCCCTGTATCCGGTCTTCCTAAGGCTTATATGGACTATGCTGACGTTTTTTGCAAAAAGCAAGCTGAGACTTTACCTCCTCACAGGCCTTATGACTGTCCTATTGACCTCCTCCCGGGTACTACTCCACCCCGGGGCAGAATCTATCCTCTGTCTGCTCCAGAGACTCTTGCCATGTCGGAGTACATCCAGGAGAATTTAAAAAAGGGGTTTATCCGCAAGTCCTCCTCCCCTGCCAGAGCTGGATTTTTTTTTGTGTCCAAAAAAGATGGCTCCCTACGTCCTTGCATTGATTACCGCGGACTTAATAAAATCACGGTAAAAAAACGCTACCCCCTACCTCTTATCTCGGAACTCTTTGATCGCTTACAAGGTGCCCACATCTTTACCAAACTGGACTTAAGAGGTGCTTATAATCTCATCCGCATCAGGGAGGGGGACGAATGGAAGACTGCATTTAACACCAGAGATGGACACTTTGAGTATCTGGTCATGCCCTTTGGCCTTTGCAACGCCCCTGCCGTCTTCCAAGACATTGTTAATGAAATTTTTCGTGATCTCCTATATTCCTGTGTTGTGGTTTATCTGGACGATATTCAGATTTTTTTCTGCCAACTTCGAAGAACACCGCCAGCATGTCCGCATGGTTCTTCAGAGACTTCGGGACAATCAACTTTATGCCAAAATGGAGAAATGTCTCTTTGAATGTCAATCTCTTCCTTTCCTAGGATACTTGGTCTCTGGCCAGGGACTACAAATGGACCCAGATAAACTCTCTGCCGTCTTAGATTGGCCACGCCCCTCCGGACTCCGTGCTATCCAACGTTTTTTGGGGTTCGCCAATTATTACAGACAGTTTATTCCACACTTTTCCACTATTGTGGATCCTATCGTGGCTTTAACCAAGAAAAATGCCAATCCTAAGTCCTGGTCTACCCAAGCGGAAGACGCATTTAAACATCTCAAGTCTGCCTTTTCTTCTGCTCCTGTGCTCTCCAGACCTGACCCAGCTAAACCCTTCCTATTGGAGGTAGATGCCTCCTCAGTGGGAGCTGGAGCTGTCCTTCTACAAAAAAATTCTTCCGGGCATGCTGTGACTTGTGTTTTTTTTTCTAGGACCTTCTCCCCGGCGGAGAGAAATTACTCCATCGGGGATCGAGAACTACTGGCCATTAAATTGGCGCTTGAGGAATGGAGTCACCTGCTGGAGGGATCAAAATTTCCAGTTATCATATACACTGATCACAAGAATCTCTCCTACCTCCAGTCTGCCCAACGACTGAACCCTCGCCAGCCCAGGTGGTCGTTATTCTTTGCCCGTTTTGACTTTGAAATTCATTTTCGCCCTGCTGACAAGAACATTAGGGCTGATGCCCTCTCTCGTTCTTCTGATGCCTCTGAAGTAGAGGTCTCTCCGCAACACATCATTCCTCCTGACTGTCTGATCTCCACTTCTCCAGCCTCCATCAGGCAAACTCCTCCAGGGAAGACCTTCGTTTCTCCACGCCAGCGTCTCGGGATTCTCAAATGGGGACACTCCTCCCACCTCGCAGGCCATGCGGGCATCAAAAAATCCTTGCAACTCATCTCTCGTTTTTATTGGTGGCCGACTCTGGAGACTGATGTTGTTGATTTTGTGCGGGCCTGCACTGTCTGTGCCCGGGATAAGACTCCTCGCCAGAAGCCTGCTGGCCTCCTTCATCCTCTGCCTGTCCCCGAACAGCCTTGGTCACAGATTGGTATGAACTTTATTACGGACTTACCCTCATCCCGTGGCAACACAGTTGTTTGGGTGGTCGTTGATCGATTTTCCAAGATGGCACATTTTATTCCTCTTCCTGGTCTTCCTTCAGCGCCTCAGTTGGCAAAGCAATTTTTTGTACACATTTTTCGCCTTCACGGTTTGCCCACGCATATCGTCTCGAATAGAGGCGTCCAATTCGTGTCCAAATTCTGGAGGGCCCTGTGTAAACAGCTCAAGATCAAATTAAACTTCTCTTCTTCTTATCATCCCCAATCCAATGGGCAAGTAGAAAGAATTAATCAGGTCCTGGGTGACTATTTACGGCATTTTGTTTCCTTCCGCCAGGATGACTGGGCAGATCTTCAACCATGGGCCGAATTCTCATACAACTTCAGAGTCTCCGAATCTTCTACTAAATCCCCATTTTTCGTGGTGTACGGCCGTCACCCTCTTCCCCCCCTCCCTACTCCCTTGCCCTCTGGTTTGCCCGCTGTGGATGAAGTGACTCGTGATTTTTCCACCATATGGAAAGAGACCCAAAATTCTCTTTTACAGGCTTCATCCCGGATGAAAAGATTTGCCGATAAGAAAAGAAGAACTCCCCCCATTTTTGCTCCCGGAGACAAGGTATGGCTCTCCGCTAAATATGTCCGCTTTCGTGTCCCCAGTTACAAACTGGGACCACGCTATCTTGGCCCTTTCAAAGTCTTGTGCCAGATTAACCCTGTCTCTTACAAACTCCTTCTTCCTCCTTCTCTTCGTATTCCCAATGCCTTCCATGTCTCTCTCCTTAAACCACTCGTCATTAACCGCTTCTCTCCCAAACTTGTTTCCCCCACTCCTGTTTCCGGTTCTTCTGACGTCTTCTCCGTGAAGGAGATTCTGGCCTCCAAGACTGTCAGAAAGAAAAAAAAATTTTTGGTGGATTGGGAAGGCTGTGGCCCAGAAGAGATATCCTGGGAACCTGAGGACAACATTCTAGACAAAAGTCTTATCCTCAGGTTCTCAGGCTCCAAGAAGAGGGGGAGACCCAAGGTGGGGGGTACTGTTACGCCGAGCGCTCCGGGTTCCCGCTCCTCCCCGGAGCGCTCGCAGCATCCTCGCATTTGCAGCGCCCCGGTCAGACCTGCTGACCGGGTGCGCTGCAATATCCCTCTCAGCCGGGATGCGATTCGCGATGCGGGAGGCGCCCGCTCGCGATGCGCATCCCGGCTCCCGTACCTGACTTGTTCCCCGTCTGTCTTGTCCCGGCGCGCGTGGCCCCGCTCCTTAGGGCGCGCGCGTGCCGGGTCTCTGCAATTTAAAGGGCCACTGCGCCACTGATTGGCGCAGTAGGCTTAATCAGTGTGTTCACCTGTGCACTCCCTACTTATACCTCACTTCCCCTGCACTCCCTCGCCAGATCTTGTTGCCATTGTGACAGTGAAAGCGTTTCCTTGTGTGTTCCTAGCCTGTGTTCCAGACCTCCTGCCGTTGCCCCTGACTACGATCCTTGCTGCCTGCACTGACCTTCTGCTACGTCCGACCTTGCTCTTGTCTACTCCCTTGTACCGCGCCTATCTTCAGCAGTCAGAGAGGTTGAGCTGTTGCTGGTGGATACGACCTGGTTGCTACCGCCGCTGCAAGACCATCCTGCTTTGCGGCGGGCTCTGGTGAATACCAGTAGCAACTTAGAACCGGTCCACCAACACGGTCCACGCCAATCCCTCTCTGGCACAGAGGATCCACCTCCAGCCAGCCGAATCGTGACACAGCTCCCTTATATGGGCAGGGGCTGGACTAGAGCTAATTGGTCCAATACTTGTGTCAATCACCATTACAAAGTATTATGGGCAACATGTGACCCAAGGACCTCCAAAGGTCCTCCAACATACCATAGAGGATATTAACATGGTCACATGACCGAAGGTCCTGCGACGCTATACAAGGTAAGTATACTATACATTATATTAAATATACATTATTACTAAATATATACATATATGAACATTGTAGAATTAGAGTAGAGGAGAGGCAACTAGGGGCTGTCCCACCTGAGGGACCCTACCTGTGCGTAGTTACTCTGACTTTGGGGACCACCACACTAAGTACGATATGCAATACGATACCGGGACACCACATTACTTAACATGGAATGCTGAACAATAACCATAAACAATGTGATGAACAAGCACAGTATTAAACCCTGTAATGCATTACTACTGTGGTGTCCCGGTACAGGACATAGTCATGTACCATCTCTAGGTCCCCTCCGGAAGAGTCCCTGCAGTCCATAGGGCTCTCCTGCAGGGCTCACCTTCTGTTAATTCATTGCAAATGTGTTGTGTACATATTTTTCATTATTGTACAATTGTACACAATGTATAGAGGTTAGTCATGTGAACCACTGTCATGTGACACTACCCAGAGTGCCATTGGCACAGGAACCACAGGCTTAGGAACCAATGGGCTTTAGTCCAGCCTCCCTAGTATATAAGGGGCTGTTGTCTCTAAATTCACTCTCTTAGTTCATGGCTACAAAGCAAGCACAATCTCTGCACCTACTAAATTCATCTCATCTAGGCCAAAGCCTAAAGAACCTGCAGCCACTTCAAAACGTGAGTTGTCAAGCTCTATCTACAATTCTAGTAGCTACTACTCAACACAAGAATAATATTAGTAGCACAGTGGCCTGCATAAATCATCTCAATACTACAAGTCCCAGCAAGCCTGTGAGGTATCCTGCATCCCGGTTGCCTCTAGAGAAATTGCATATTTGTCAAGACTGTTTAATAAGAATTCCAAGTAAAAGTTCCAGTTATTTTCACAATTCCTGCTGTGGACATTCCTTTATTGAAGACCGTTTTTGGGTTGGTTGACGGCGGTTACCATACCAGAATAACCACATCCTGGCATCACGAATAATCAAGGGTTAATACCACCAGACCCTGCTACACCATTGCAACACCCCGGCACCACACTACCATTACCCCAGCAGTTCAGGGATTACTATATATTTTTCATCTGTACATGTCATATGTTTTCTCTTAGTACTTAAAGATGTCAAATAACATTGATTGAAAAACAATGGAGTAAATAATATTACTGGTAACTTAAAGTTTATGTATAGAAATTCTGAGATCTTGCATATTTTTATGGTGTCTGGCAGGGGTATACTTCAGGGGACTCCCCATATTGCTATGATTGATGACACTTGTGGTGTATGGTTTTTTACACAATCCTGCTCTATGAAATAGTGCAGAGGTCTGCTCTACTCCATCCAGCAGAAAACCACATTAGGTACAGTGGGGATAAGGCACTGACAAAGGTGTGTACATTTCCCGACATTCTGTGCAACTAGAGTATAGTCACTAACCACTTGGTGGTCAACATAGTTCAAAAGATTTTAGATACTGTCTCTTTAACCCCTTAAGGACGCAGGACGTAAATGTACGTCCTGGTGCGGTGGTACTTAACGCACCAGGACGTACATTTACGTCCTGTACATAACCGCGGGCATCGGAGCGATGCCCGGGTCATGCGCAGCTGTTCCCAGCTGCTGATCGCAACCAGGGACCCGCCGACAATGGCCAACGCCCGCGATCTCGTGGGCGTCCGCCATTAACCCCTCAGATGCCGGGATCAATACAGATCCCGGCATCTACGGCAGTACGTGATTTCAATGAATGATCTGATCGCCCGCAGCGCTGCTGCGGGGATTCGATCATTCAGAACGCCCTCCCCTGCCTCTGTCCGGCTCCCGGCGTCTTCTGCTCTGGTCTGAGATCAAGCAGACCAGAGCAGAAGATAACTGATAACACTGATCTGTTCTATGTCCTATACATAGAACAGATCAGTATTAGCAATCATGGTATTGCTATGAATAGTCCCCTATGGGGACTATTCAAGTGTAAAAAAAAAGTAAAATTAAAAGTAAAAAAAAGTGAAAAATCACCTCCCTCAATAAAAATTAAACGGCAGTTTTTTCCTATTTTACCCCCAAAAAGCGTAAAAAATAAATTTAATAGACATATTTGATATCGCCGCGTGCGTAAATGTCCGAACTATTAAGATAAAATGTTAATGATCCCGTAAGGTGAACGGCGGGAACGTAAAAAAAAAAAGTCCAAAACTGCTACTTTTTTAATACATTTTATTAAAAAAGAAATTATAAAAAATGTATTAAAAGTTTTTTATATGCAAATGTGGTATCAAAAAAAAGTACAGATCATGGTGCAAAAAATGAGCCCTCATACTCCCGCTTATACGGAAAAATTAAAAAGTTATAGGTCATCAAAATAAAGGGATTATAAACGTACTAATTTGGTTAAAAAGTTTGTGATTTTTTTAAAGCACAACAATAATATAAAAGTGTGTAATAATTGGTATCATTTTAATCATGCAAAAACAAGCCCTCATTCTAGTCTGGCGAAGAAAATATAAAAGAGTTATGATTTTTAGAAGGCGAGGAGGAAAAAACGAAAACGTAAAAATTAAATTGTCCTCGTTCCGCTGCTGAAGAAAAAACCGAGGATGGTTTTGAAATGCGTCCAGCGATCATAAATATGCGATATTGAGCCTGACAATATATAGCACTTGCCTGACATTAACAGTGATCATCCGGCAGATCCAAGACATCTATCTATTACAGTGCGGCATCTCCCAAGCGCGCGACCTGTGCACGCGGAACGCCGCCGGGTTACTCACTTTGCATACCGCATACAGCCATTACATTAATTGCAAGTAAGAAGCCGATCGGGCATCTACAATAAGGACTTTGTGTCTGCTGACCGCCACCATTCCCATCTGGTCAGACTAAGGGACTCCGCTTGACCCCGCTGCAGTTCCTCCAAACGGTGCCCACCACCAAGCGCTGCTATCTTAGGAGTAGCGCTGCTATCTTAGGAGTTGACCGAGACTCCAGCAGTGCGATCCCTGACTGAGGCAAGGAACCTGGCGAAAGATCCTATACAGCCGGCATACAGGACTACATATAAGGGTGATCTGTGGTACCCCGGGAGTGGTGAGCATTTCATGGAGCATATTGCAAATCGGCTAATTTAATATGACTTTTTAATGTGTAATATACACAGAGATCTATAATAAGTGATCTTGATTGACTGTTAATTGAACTTGCTACTGATCACCAAGTGCTACTTTGCATCTGTTGGATCGAGTTATCACTGTCTGGAAAGATACATTGTATAATTACATCAATAGATTAACTGTGTAGCTGTAGCTGCTACACTGTATCTGCCTTATGTTGAAGATCACTGAGAACAGGAATAATTGAATGAACATTTGCATTGAGAATTGTTGTTCCACATAATTATATTGATTATTAGACTGCTATATTGATACTACAGGCTCAAGTCGCAGAATATTTTTATAGTTGATATATATACATATATATTTTTTTTATTATATCTTTTTTTTTATTTTATTTTTTTTATTATATCTTATATTCTGTATTAATTAAAATTATTTAGGGGAGTGCAAGGGCCCTGTACATTCCTTATTTAATCTACTATTATTCTATATTAATAAATATAAATTATTATTTTAAACCAAATATCTTTGACCTTTGAGCCCCATTTTCTTTCAACATATTTTCCCTATTTTTTACACCTTAGGTATAGGTGTTTGTTGGGTTGCTCGGGTCTTCAGTGACGGTCAGACAGACAGGAGACTCTCCATTGTATCTATATTAATTTACAAATCTGCTTACCTTTCTGCCAACAGTTGATTTAGTTAAAAAAAATTATGGCATTTTTAACTTCCACATCTATAACCACATTATTCAACCCCTCCTCAGTTACACAGTCTACCTCTTTTTTTGATCTCACATGTAGGGTCTTTCTTTAATCTCTGATAATAATCTCTGCTCTTGTAATTGGTTGTAGGCTTCTAACATACATTGCTCTTTATTATGCACAACTATTGCACCACCCCTGTCGGCCTTTTTCACACATATACTCTCATCATTCTGTAACTCCATTAGCGCTTCCCTCTCCTCTCTAGTAACGTTTGACCTCATTTTGTACTTTTGATCATCCCATGCCGGGCATACCTCCTTGATTACAGCCTGTTGGAAACCTTCCAATAAAACATTATTCATACACGGATCAAACTTACTCTTTTTTCTTAACTTTTCCGGGATATCAGCTCTTTTTTTCTCCCTCTATTAATATCATAAAAATACATTTTCAATGTAATGGATCTACAAAATTTATAAAAGTCAACAAGGAACTCAAAATTTGTCAAATTATTAGTTAGTACAAAGCCTAACCCCAGTTCAATACTTTCTTTTGTATATCCGATAGTTCATATGAGGAAATGTTTATCAATAGTTCACCGTTTTCTGCAGCTTGCAGCCATACTGGGATCTGGTGTGAACACCCTCTGAGGTTTGTCCTGTGCTTTTTCTGTCTTTTCTGGATGTACTTGGGTGTGCGTTTAAAAAAATCTTGTGTTGGTTTACTCAACGAATCACGATTATCATTTCTCTTGCTGTCAGTGGATGCACGATCAACTATATCAAATTCTTGAGTATTATCCCTCTGCCTCCTTCTCCTATATCGTTTCTCCAGGTGTAAACCATGTCTAATTGGTAATCCTTTGTGTCACGCTCAAACTTAGATAGCTTCACCTGAAGGAATGATGTTTTGAGTCTGTCCACATTAATTTCCAATTCTTGAAGCATTTTTTCCACCACTTCTACCGTTTCCTTCTTGCGGAAGTCCTCCTCAATTCCTGCTATTTCTTTCTGTGTCTCGTCAATTGCTTTCTGTAGAGGTTGTACAGTCAAGTATATTAGAATGAGTGAGTGTCGATTACACAAAGCCAGCCATCTCTGTTGATACAAAGCATCATCAGGTAAAAGTACAGGTAACACTGGACTCCTAAGGCCTCGGGGAATTTGCTGCACTTTCAAATATTCCCCGATGGAGAGGCTGGACGAACGGCAAAGAGGACATTTGAAGCTCCGGCTGGAGCAATGGACTTCCATGCATATGCTGCGTCCGTAACGTTTCATTAAAACGACCAACTTGCACCTGGGTGAATATATGTTTTATGTACATGTGATGATGCTATACCAGTTTTTGTACTGAAGACTATTGGAGTTAAGCATTGAAAGAATAGAAAACTATATCTGTGTCGGTGTACTGCTTGCTATGAATGGGTTAGTATAGACACCATTAACACCTTGATGAAACAGGGTGTACATGTATGCCGTGGTGGCTTTCTGGGTGTAGGAAGTGCGCTTATAAGCTGAGCGCTCTTCATTTATTGCTAATGCCAGACATCAATGATCACGTCCCTCCCCTAAAAAAAATTTAAAAAAATTTGGTATCGCTGCATGTGGAAATGTCTGAACTATTAAAATATATCAATAATGAAACTGCATGGTGAATGGTTAAAAAGGATAATTAAGTCCAGAATTGCTGATTTCTGGTCATTTCATATACCAGAAAAAATTAATTATTAAAAGTGATCAAAAAGTCCCATCAAAACAAAAATAATACTGGACAAACTACAGACCACAGAGCAAAAAATAAGTCCCATAAGTAAAAGTCTTATAGAAGAGGACAATTTTAAGCATTAAAACAGTATACAAGGATAAATATAATCACCATACATATTACCACCATACTATTACTGACCAAATCCTGAATACTGAGAACAATATTACCAATAATATCAGTATACATGGAGCTAATTATACCAGCACACACAGACTGGATAATACCATCATACTGATTAAAAACCACTATATACAGACTAACAATGCCAATAATACTAGAATATAAACAATACCATGACCAAATAATACATGCCTCATCAGGAACACACTTTAAATCACACAGTGACTGACTAATGCTTTATACTGTTACTGAATAAAACCACTGTATACAGACCTGTATCTCCCTGTACAGTGCCCATAAAGAAGTAGATACCAGTTATACACAGAATCTGCATACAGAAAAGCAGTAGAAGACAGCACTGGATTAATCTATTGTCCCCGTAGTCATCCAGATAGCCAATCCAGATACCAAACATGCAACAAAGTCCAACACCACTGCACCAAAAATGGAAAATTCCAGATAATTGTAAAAGAGCTATTGTTTTTTGGTGCCCACAAAAAAGCATTTGGGGAACCAATAAATTACAGCTCGTTTTGCACATTTCTGGAGTTTCTAATTTTTGGTGCTTTTGTGTTGGACTTTGTTGCAGGACCTGTATACAGTACAGTATACATGATTGTATAAAGGACCATATAAAGGTAGATATCAGCTGTGCACAGGATCTGTAAACCATATAAGTGATTACAGTTACATCTAGGGACTCACAGGCAATGTAATTTCTGATCAGTGATGTCCTCTTTCCTTTTCTTCTGCATCTGGATCACATGTCGACTTCTTCCAGCCAAAAACCATCTTTTTAGCATCTGCAGGAAAAACTAGTTAGACTCCATGCTGCCAGTGCACTCCCCTCACATAGTTAGGATAGTAGGTCCCCCATTAGGTAGGCCTATCCCCCACCATAGACCACCCCAGTAGGTAAATATGTCAGAAAGTAGGTAGGTTGTTAGCTTCATAGCTAGGTAGGCAGGTAAGTAAGTAGCTAGCTACATGGGTAGGTTGCTAGCAACATAGGTAGCTAGGTATGTGTTACGCCTAGCGCTCCGGGTCCCCGCTCCTCCCCGGAGCGCTCACGGCGTCTTTCTCCCTGCAGCTTCCCGGTCAGTCCCGCTGACCGGGAGCGCTGCTCTGTCATGGCCGTTGGGGATGCGATTCGCACAGCGGGACGCGCCCGCTCGCGAGTCGCATCCCAGGTCACTTACCCGTTCCCGTCCCCTGCTGTCGTGTGCTGGCGCGCGCGGCTCCGCTCTCTAGGGCGCGCGCGCGCCAGCTCCCTGAGACTTAAAGGGCCAGTGCACCAATGATTGGTGCCTGGCCCAATTAGCTTAATTGGCTCCCACCTGTTCCCTGGCTATATCTAGTCTCCTCCCTTGCACTCCCTTGCCGGATCTTGTTGCCCTTGTGCCTAGTGAAAGCGTTTTGTGTGTCTAAAGCCTGTGTACCAGTACTTCTGCTATCCACCCTGACTACGAACCTTGCCGCCTGCCCCCGACCTTCTGCTACGTCCGACCTTGCTTCTGTCTACTCCCTTGTACCGCGCCTGTCATCAGCAGTCAGAGAGGTGAGCCGTTGCTAGTGGATACGACCTGGTCACTACTGCCGCAGCAAGACCATCCCGCTTTGCGGCGGGCTCTGGTGAAAACCAGTAGTGACTTAGAACCGGTCCACTAGCGCGGTCCTCGCTATCCCTCTCTGACACAGAGGATCCACTACCTGCCAGCCGGCATCGTGACAGTATGTTTGGCACTAGGTTGGTTGTTCGCTAGATAGGTAGGTAGGTGGATAGCTTGGTAGGTATCTAAGTAGGTTGTTAGCTAGCTAAGTAGATACTGGTAGCTAATTAGGTTGCTAGGTAGATAGTTAGGTTGGTTGTTAGCAAGATAGGTGGGTAGCCAAGTAGGTAGTTATCTAAGCTGCCTGGTCGGTAACTAGCTAGGTAGGTTGCCAGGTAGATAGATAGCTGGGTAGGTATCCAGGTTGCTAGATAGCCAGGTAGGTAGCTAGAAAACCAAGTAGGTAAGTAGCCAGGTAGTTAGATAGCCAGGGAATTAGGTGAGCAGGTAGGTGGCTTGGTAGGTAGGTTGTTAGCTAGTTTGGTGGGTAGGTATTAACAGTTATCAGATTAAAATGGTGGGTATCCCAGTACATTAATAATATAGACACTGATTTGAATAGAGACCTTCCATATGATAAAATATACCTTTTATTGAGTTACAATAAAATATCGACATACACTATAAAATATACAGGCCGCCACCAGTCACCTATGGTTTAGCATATTTATCATATTGTACTTGAGTATACATAGTCTCTTAGGATAAACTCCATATAAAGTGCAAAACCAGATATATATATACACAAACAATTCCAATGGTATGTATGGTCCAGGTTTATCTTCAATTCTGTTCTCGGTCAAAGCTGAGTTTTTTTTTTGTTACATGACATAAATTCCTTTATGTATCAATATGTTCTCATTTATGCCATTGTTCATATATAACTCTGTTTATTCACTATATCTGACTACATTCATTGGTAACTAGCATTCACATATAGCAGTTAATTCTCCATACCACTGTTCACACATATGTAAGTTTTTGGGTCTGTAGGTATTCTATTACAAACAACACTCTCACTGTCACTGTGGTTGGTCCGATCTGTTCGCAGTCACCATGTTAGTTACTATAAAAGAACAATATAAATAATGAAATATCTGACCAACCACAGTGACTAAGGAGAGTGTACTTGATTGTTTTCAATAGAATATCCACAGACTACAAAACGTACATGTGTGTACATAGTGGCATGGAGACAAAACTGCTACACGTGAATGCTAGATACCAACCCCAGAATAAATGTAGTCAGATACAGTGAATAAACAGACTTGCACGTAAACAGGGGCATTAAGGAGAAGATATTGATACATAAAGGAATTTATGTCATGTAACAGATAGTGAGAACAGAACAGAAGACAAACCTAGACCATACCTCCTGTTGGATTTTTTTGTGTATATATCTTGTGTGTTTTTATACACTGTTTTTGCATTGTACTGTATGTGGATATTGTATATGATAAATGCATGCTAAACCATAGGTGAGGGTTTGCAGCCTGAATATTTTGTAGTGTAAGTCGATATTTTTTGTACCTTAATAAAAGGTAGATTTTATTGTATGTAAGGTCCCTATTCAATCAGTGTCTGTCTATAAGTTAAGTAGGTTGGTTTTTTAGCTAGCTAGGTAAGTTGGTAGCTAGGTGGTTTGGTAGTTGGTAGCTAGGTAAATAGCATGTAGGTAAAGTCAGATAGTTAGCTAGCTAGGTAGATAACCAATTAGGTAGCTAGGTAGGTAACCAGTTAGGTAGGTATCTAGGTAGGTAGCTAGATTGCTACCCAGGTAGGTAGTTGGGTAAATAACCAGGTAGCTTAGTAGGTAGATAGGTAGCCAGTTAGGTAGGTAAAGCAGCCACGTAGGTAGGTATGTATCTAGGTAGGTAGCAAAGTAGTTAAGGAAATAGCCAGGTAGGTAAGTAACTAGTTAGATATATGGCTAGGTAGATAGACAGGTAAGTAGGTTGCCAGTTAGGTAGCTAGGTAAGTAGAAAGCCAGCCAGGTAGGTAGCATAGCTAGGTTGCCAGGTACTTAGGTAGATTACCAGCTAGGTAGGAACAAGGCAAGGTAGGTAGGCAGCTATGTTGCTTGGTAGGTAGCTAGAATAGCTAGGTATTATTTGCCAAACACCCCTTCCGCTCACCACTCCACACCACCAGATCCTGTTTAAGTCAAAGCCAGAAGTCCTGTACCAGTTACAAGTATCATCTAATCTGAGACAAGTTTGGGTACAGAGTTTGGAGTATTTCACCCAAAAGGTTGCCTCTGGTCTATGCTGTGAGGGCATCATTCTTTCTGTATCCTGTTTCCAGCTCTAAGATGCAGAAGGTATGATACTACAAACCAGTAAGAGAGGTGGTGCAATTCAACTATTAAAACAAACATAATCACCTGGCTAGACAAGAAGCCTAAACAGTTGAGACTTACAAGTGGGTTGGTCAGTTCACACTACATGCAGTCTTGCTGCGTTTTCTTATTTAAGTGCCATTTTTTTTTTAGAACTGTTGCACTCAGCAAAAATCCTTAATGGTAACACAGCCTCAGGAGAGGGGTAGGGTCTGCAAGCTGCCTTAAGCCATCTTACAGGTGATGATGTCATTCTGTAGTTCACAGGAAGTCAGCTGACCTAGGACTAACCACTTCCTCTGACAAAAAGCAATAGTGTCATTTGAAAACACTTTTGACATATTGTCCAGACATGTCCAAATTTAGATTGCACCAGCTCTCAGTCCTAAGACCTAATGCAATCTCAAGTTGTAAGCCGGTGAAGTTCCGTCACAGTGCTCTTTACTCCCAGACTGGCTGCACCGCCTGACAGTTTTACTGTGTAGACTAATGTAGTGAAAAAGTCAGATTTGTCAGCCGGGGAGTGTACAAGGCGCTTTACCGCTTATAATTAGCAATCACAGTGGGTCTGGGACCCAGTGCAATCTAAACTTTTGACATGTCTGTTTTTTCAAATGACAGTAATGCTTTTAGCACTGTGATTTTTTTGTTGGGCAGATTTGTGATCACATGACCAGTTAACGTAACGTAATGCTTGGATGCAGCTGTGCGGGAAGAAAACAAATGGCGTTGTGGTTTTACTTGAATTTGCACAAAATGTTCAGTAAGGTTCCAAATTATTTCCATGTTATAGTGGTGTCTGGATTTCTTATTCCTGCATTGCACACTACAGGACCAACTAATTTGACAAAAATGTTGTTGGGCTCACAGAGGACAACTGCCACATGACATCCCCAAAGGAATACTACTCCCAGCTTGCCTGCACTACACTACTTTACATCCTACTGTGTATCACAACTAACATCTAAACTTCACTGCTGCTGATCCCCCACTCTAGCAGCCTATGTGGTCTCACTCTACACACACACTTCAGTCGCATAGAACACCACACTAGACTTCCCTATTATTGTTGTAGCATAGTGTTCATTGTTACTATGTTCCCCATTGCATCAGTGTCAGGCTTTTACCAATAGGATAATTTATCCTGCACCTGTGGATATCCTATGAAGTGCCTGAATTATCCTGCTTACCCTTGTGCGAAGTGTTGCTGTATGTATTCATTCAAATTACAATAACCCTTTGGAAGATGAAACCCTCCTCTGGGGGGAAAAAAACCCTGTTTCTAGGGTCCTGCTACAATTTCACTTCTATTGATATGCGTTAAAATAATTAATTGTACACATAAATGGTTAAAACTATCAGTAGACTCTATCGTGGCTGGCTAAATTTTCACACTGTTTCCCAGCTTTTTGGGATATGGGCTGGAGAAAATTATTGGCACCCTTAACTTAATATTTGGTTGCAAACCCTTTGGAAAAAACAACTGAAATCAGTCGCTTTCTATAACCATCAATAAGCTTCTTACACCTCTCAGCCGGAATGTTGGACCACTCTTCCTTTGCAAACTGCTCCAGGTCTCTTTTATTGGAAGTTAGCCTTTTCCCAACAGCAATTTTAAGATCTCTCCACAGGTGTTCAATGGGATTTAGATCTGGACTCATTACTGGCCAATTCAGAACTCTCCAGCGCTTTGTTGCCATCCATTTCTGGGTGCTTTTTGACATATGTTTGGGGCCATTGTCCTGCTGGAAGACTCAAGATCTCTGACGCAAATCCAGCTTTATGACACTGGGCTGTATAGTGTGAACCAGAATCTGTAGGTAATCCTCAGATTTCATGATGCCTTGCACACATTCAAGGCACCCAGTGCCAGAGGCAGAAAAACATCCCCGAAACATCATTGAACCTCCACCATATTTTGCTGTAGGTACTGTGTTCTTTTCTTTGTAGGCCTCATTCCATTTTTGGTAAACAGTAGAATGATGTGCTTTACCAAAAAGCTCTATCTTGGTCTCATCTGTCCACAAGACATTTTCTCAGAATGATTTTGGCTTACTCAAGTTTATTTTGGCAAAATGTAGTCTTGCTTGTTTATGTCTCTGTGTCAGCAGCAGTGGGGTCCTTCTGGGTCTCCTTCCATAGCGTTTCATCTCATTTAAATGTCAACGGATAGTTCGCGCTGGCACTGATGCTCCCTGAGCCTGCAGGACAGCTTGAATATCTTTGGAACTTGTTTGGGGTTGCTTATCCACCATCCGGACAAACCTGCGTTGACAACTTTCATCAACTTTTGTTTTCTGTCTATGCCCAGGGAGATTAGCTACAGTGCCATGGGTTGCAAACTTCTTGATGATGTTTATTGCGCACTGTGGACAAAGGCAAATCTAGATCTCTGGAGATGGACTTGTAACCTTGAGATTGTTGATATTTATCCACAATTTTGGTCTTCAAGTCATCAGACAGTTCTCTTCTCCTCTTTGCATTGTTTGTCTGTGTGTGCCACACTAAGCATGAACAACAGAAAGACTAAGTGAACTTCTCTCCTTTTTATCTGCTTTCAGATGTTATTTTTATATTGACCACACCTGTTACTTGAAGGAAATATGAAAAAACGAGGTGTGCTCCTAGTGGAGTATTATTAAGGTGGGGTAGCGTGTGTGCAGGTAGATGCACCTTACCGCGAGCAGTTGTGCTGAGGGCACGACACCTCGGATTGTCTGTAGACTCGCTGGGGTCTGTAGTCCGGAAAACGGGCAGCTGTCTTGGCGTCCTTCACCGTGACCTTCAGGTAACGGTGCAGCAGTGCAGGAGTTTGAAAGGAAAAATTAGGACGCTTTCTCCATATGGCGCCTATGCCCAGGAAACCAACAAGCCAAGGAATTTTTGTTTTAAAATAAATTGGCGTTTATTGGTACAAAAGGGTGCAACACAAAGGTTTCGTCATATATTATTCACAAAATTCCCCAACGGTCTCCACAGGTTACCACAGGTCCCTAATACAGATACCTCCAGCACTGCATAAAGTTACATGAAATATGAATCCTCATGGCATAAGTAATCTCCGCTACTGAACTCAAAATGTGCAAATATTAAAATTAATGTTAAATAGTATGTTTAATGTATTATGTTTTTTATGCAAATTACCAGTCTTGATACATTGTGACCCGGCAGTGATTTAATCCTGGGATTGTATGTATATTTAAACCAACACAAACACACGCCTGTAATACCTATGCCTGACAAAGAACCCGGCCCGGGTTCGAAACCTTTGTGTTGCACCCTTTTGTACCAATAAACGCCAATTTATTTTAAAACAAAATTCCTTGGCTTGTTGGTTTCCTGGGCATAGGCGCCATATGGAGAAAACGTCCTAATTTTTCCTTTCATGATCCCACACCTGTTACTTGCCCCAGGTGAGTTTAAAGGAGCCTCACATGCTTGAAACAATCTTATTTTTCCACAATTTTGAAAGGGTGCCAATAATTTTGTCCAGACCATTTTTGGAGTTTGGTGTGACATTATGTCCAATTAGCTTTTTTTCCCTCCCTTTTGGTTTAGTTCCAATACACACAAAGGAATTAAACATGTGTATTGCAAAACATGTAACTGCAATCCTTTTCTGTGAGAAATAATTCATTTTCTAGATAAATTTCAGGTGTGCCAACATTTACGGCCATGACTGTAGGTCATGCAAGAGATATTTTTACTGCGCTGTTATATTGAAAGTTATTTGGTGGCCCCCTGGTCACCTTTTTTTGTAAAAGAAATAACCCTAAATTTGATAAATTTTCTGGGTACTGTAGTTCTTCTATTCCATGCCTGTCTTTGAACCTTCAGGGTGTGACTACTGTGTTTGGGGGATTGGGTACCTGCTGTGACTACTGCTTTAGGGGCAAGGCAAAAGGTGGATGCATATAGCAGGCAGACTTCTGTACGTATGTAAAGAGAAGCATACATTGTCCACTCACCCATATGGATATTATTAAAAACGTATTACTGATTATAAAAAAAACAAGGTCTGACTGTCTTCTTTATCAGATCCAATCTTTTCAAGTCCTGCCGCTCTGTTTGTTTTATTGTTTTTTTTTTTATAACCAATAGTCCATGGTTGTAATATTCATACTGGTTAGTGGAGCATTTATGCTATTGTTTACATTTGACATACAGTAGCCTGTGTCTGCTGTATGCACCCACCATTGTCTGTTATATGGGCGCGCCACTTTTTTCCCAGCACAGTTGGGAACATTGCTTGTATGTACTGAAGACTCGACCACATAGACAGTAACCCAGGAGGATGACAATGGCAGACCCCATAAGTGTAATATACACAGAGAGGCGGAAAGGGTTGTTGTGCTCCATTGGCATTCAGTCAATTTTTTTTACAGATTTCAAGAAGAAATACTAGGGGAACAGTACGGAGTTGTGTAGTTTTCATACTTTAGGGAGTGCACAACACATTTTCTGATTCATTTTTAGTTTTTTTGCAATATGGGGGGTTTGGAGTTGTATGTGAGCTTGTGTGCAGGGGGTTGCTTTTTAGTCCTAGCCTGGCCCTACTGGGAACACATTCTAGTGAAACCCCGTACAGCTCATCTCCTTGACACCTCTGCAGTTTTAGCTTTCCTGGTTTTCCCTCTCCAGGCTATTTTCCGGTGTTTTTCCTTTATCCCCCTCATTCAGCTGCTCTTCTGCAGATTATTTTGTTTACTCTCAGTTTATTAATCTTAGCCTAAGTCATCTTTGTTCTGACATTCACATGGTACTTTCACTGCTCTCTTATTTTCTTTTCCCCTCCCTCATTTCCTCCAGTTGTCCTCATCCACAGACCCAAATGAGGGCTTGTTTTTAGCTACATCAATTGTTCTTTGTAATGACACCTTTTATTTTACCCTAAAATGTATGGCACCACTTTATGGTAAAAACGACATGTTTTCATGCTTTTCTATTATTGTGCTATTTAAAAAAAAAAAAAAAAAAAAAAAAAAAATTTAACTTTTTTTTAAACAAAATTAGTATGTTTAAAATGGCTCTAGCTCCTGTGCTCGCTTCATGTATGGGACGTAAATGTACGTCCTGGTTAAGATTTTTCGTACCTGTTATAATGATTTTAGATGAGTTTAGATTAACCCTTCAGTGGTGAGAGATGAAAATGTGATTTTAGTGCTCCTACTTCTGTTATTGAGACCCTGAGAGTCCCCCTCCAAGGTGCACAGCTATTTCTCATTTTTGCCTTTTAGGAGGGTAGGACCAATACTGACCTTTTTGCCAGTAGTACAGCACAGGACAGCACTTAGTCCTCAATGCTATGCCATGACATAGTGCTGGTAGAAGTGCACTGAACTGAACAGGCTGGCAGTTTGCTTGGGGGCGATTTGCACAGTAAACTACTATATCCCGCCTGTGGCGGGAGAAGGGATTACTCTTGCACTAGCTTTGCAACGTGCTATGTGAGCAGATATGAAAGAAACAGCAGCAGCACATCAAGGAAGAAGTTATACTAAGCACTGACCTGTACTCAGGTAGTGAGGATTCTCAGGGGTGGAGACAGGGTCACAGATTTTAGGCACACCGCTCAGTCTCTTTATCCCCCTTTGCTACATTTTGCAGCCTAACAACAAGCAGTGGACAGCAGATTGCAAAGAAATGGCACACCTAGTGGCCCAAAAATAGGGAGCTTTGTTCAAGGCCAGAGTGTCCTATCAGGATAACAGATAACTAATATGGGGGGGGGGGGTGGAGGAAGTCAGCCTACCAGCTAATATGGAGTACGGAGGGAGGGGGGGAGGAATTAATGGTTGGTGAAAAGGGGGCAATATTAAAGGGGTGGCCCTTCCTAAGGGGCAATATTACCAATTGAGGTATTATGCATTATATTTTTTATAGGTGGGGAATAGAAAGGTAGGATGCTGGAAATGCATGCAGATTCTGGCATATTCTGCAGAGATGAGTCGTTGCTGGGAAAAGTTGTCATGAGGGCCTGTGATGTATAAAGAAGACTGGAAAAGGGAACAACTCAAGAGGAAATGTCACCTGTGATTCACCAGATGTAACTGTAATCATTTACATGGTCTGCAGAGTCTGTGTACAGCTGGTATCTACCACTATATGGGCACTGTCAAAAAAAGAAGGGGAAAAGGAGAAAACAACATCAAAAAACATATAGTAACAGTGATGTAACAGTGGTGGATCTGATATGGGATATAAGTGATTTGTTTTTGTTAATCCAAGAGCTTTAAATTACACTGACCAATCAAGTTACAATATTTTCAAAAAACAATGATTTTTCCTGGGCCACAGTAACTCGAAACCAGACAGTCTGCATCCATGGTACATATGACCTACCCAACTAGAGTGGGTATTTTAGTGCTTAAACACTCATATTTACAAAGTGTATGCACTGATTGGCTGAGTAGTAGCATTTCTTCTACGGCACAGAGAATTGCTACTAGTCAGCCAATTTATCTGTGACAGGATGAGCAGATCTCCTGGACACCAGGAGAGGGCAGCTACATTTTGTATTTCTGGTACACTGTGTGTACTGTACAGGATCTTGAAGGAGCACCTGCCCTGGTAGTACCCCCGTAAGAGGCCCGGCCCTCCAGCGACTGCCCACCAAGAACATCCCTGTATCCTGAGAGATCTTTTCAGGACATAGGAATGCCCTGGCCATTCCATAGCGGGCCCACAGTCACTTTACATTTTAAGAGGCTGTGGGGAGGCGGCGCATGAAGACGCATGACTGATGTGCCTGTGTGCGCCCAGCCTGGAGGAGCGTAGCGGGAAGACGTGCCGGCCGGTAAGGTAATTATACAGCAGCCAGGCTGCCTTCAGTGCTCCGACTGATGCTCCTCTGGTTTGGGTACCTACTGCTATATGAAATAAGAAAAACCCCAATGGGTAACCCACTGATGATCCCACGCTAAACGTGAACTAAGATCAAAGAAAACCATATGCGTTTGCGGATCAACATGAAATTTTATTAGTTACAAATAAATATAAAAACACGCTAAATGGCATAAGGTACAAATGCAGTAATGATAGTCCCAATGGACCAGAACTGAGAGCGATGGCTAAGGTAGATAATATAATATAAAATAAGGTGCAAGGGAAGGCATGTTATGATCTACCCCTAATAAAATGTGGTGAGGCCCACATAGGTATAGTAAAACTATGGTAAGGAACTATACATACCATAAAAATAGTAATAAACAATAGTATACATATAAAACCGCAGTGGGAGACAGTATACCTATTTAGCCACACGCTGAACGCAACTTTTTCGCTTACTGCTTCATCCGGGGCGTGGTCTAAGACACTTCCACCCTTTTTTTTATGTTACCAAGGGCCAATCAGCTCCTACCTCCCTAGTCATAGGTCATCATAGTGCGCCCAGTGAAAGGACTCCATGCCAGTTATGCACGCACCTGTGTAAATAACCCTGCATATGCGTGGCAATTGAAAGCGCGGCCGGATGAGGCACCAGGCCCATAGGATGACGCACCACGCCGCAATACAAGCGCCGTCACCGGAAGTAGATGTCACTCGCGATACAGCCCCTGCCCACGGAGCGACTCACAACTCCACTAACACGTTGCGCGCTACGTCACTCCGGAGCTGGACCCGAGAGCGAGCCGATCATGTGTCCGGAGCCGTCGTGCCCCCCCCCCCCCCCCCCAGCCTATAGCTGACACGGGAGGGCACAGGGCGGAGACACCAGGCACACGTGGGGATACAAAAAAACAATAACAATAGCAATCGGGTGAATAATAAATATGAAACCTGGGTAAGATGCAGTGAAAAAGAGAAACAGTGAACAATACTTACCCACAAGGAGAGAAAACTATTTATTGTGCTAGATGGAATTCTATAACAAAAGCGTGCATCAAGGGTTAGACTGATAATAAAAAACACAATGGTTGCTTTAAAAACATGTTAGAGAAATATATCAATACCCATCATAACATGGCCTTCCCTTCACTGTTGATTAGCGGCACACACGCTCCAAGGTGGGGGGAACAAAATACATAACAAGGGGCAAAAAAGAGAGAGATGGCAGTTGTGATACCAAAGAGTAGAGACATAAAAATATGAATATGAACCCCAAGTTGGTCGTAAAATAGTCAAGGACTGAGAGGTGAAGTTGATAGGTGTAATTTCCAAACAAGAGGAGTCCAATCATCAATCCGGAGGCGTTGCAATCTATAATAGAGGGAGAAAAAGACAAAAAGGAGAGAGGGAAAGGTGTTCAGGATTAATTAAAAACAATTAAAATATGAACAGAAAACCAAAGAGAGAGATCCACAAGGGCCCAACTACTAAAGAAATATATCTCACAGGAAAGGAGCATAACTATTCACCTCATTTAAACCCTGTGGAGCCATTGTTCCCAATGTGAAGATCCATCGGGTCTCATGCTGTGCCAATACACGTGGCCAATTGCCCTTACGTGGTCCGATGGCAACATGGTCAATACCCCTAAAACGGAGAAGAGAGCAATCACAGTCATGTTTTTCTTTAAAATGTCGAGGGACAGATTTAAGTTGTGTAGTATCCATTTCATTCTTTGCTGCCTGTACATCTAAAACGTGTTCTCTCACGCGATCACGAAATTCTCTTGTAGTCATCTTCTTTTCCTTTTTCTTGTGACTGCTCCGGTCACATGATCGGCTCGCTCTCGGCTTGGAGTGACGTAGCGTATGCTAGTGGCATGGGGCGTCACTCTGTGGGCGGGGCGGTGGCTGTATCGCGAGTGACGTTTTCTTCCTGTGACGGCGCTTGTTTCACCTATGGGCCCGGTGCCGCTGAGGGGGATGGTACGCATCCGGCCGCATTTTCAATTGCCACCCATATGCGGGGTTATTTACACAGGTGCGTGCATTACTTGCATGGAGTCCTCTCACTGGGCGCACTATGATGACCTATGACTAGGGAGGTAGGAGCTGATTGACCCCTGGTAACATAAAAAGAAGGTTGGAAGTGTCTTAGACCACGCCCCGGATGAAGCAGTAAGCGAAACGTCGGGTTCAGCGTGTGGCTAAATAGGTATACTGTCTTCCACTGTGGTTTTATATGTATACTATTGTTTATTACTATTTTTATGGTGTGTATAGTTCCTTACCATAGTTTTACTGTACCTATGTGGGCCTTGTCCACATTTTATTAGGGGTAGATCATAACATGCCTTCCCTTGCACCTTACATTATATTATCTACATTAGCCATCGCTCTCAGTTCTGGTCCATTGGGACTATCATTACTGCATTTGTACCTTATGCCATTTAGTGTGTTTTTATCTTTATTTGTAACTAATAAAATTTTATGTTGATCTGCAAACGCATAGGGTTTTCTCTGTTCCTACTGCTACAGCCCAAGGGCCCGGACCAGAGGAGCAGTAGTTGGAGCACCGAAGTGGGGCAGCACACAGACATACTGCCACTATCCATATATGGCTGGAAGCAGTATGTCTGTGGGGGCACACAGGGGCCTATAATTACATGTGGAGGCACAGGGGGCCTAAAAATATATATGGGGCACAGGAACCTTCAGCTATGTATATGTGGGCATGGGGGACCTATTATTACATGTGGAGGCACAGGGGGCCTACAACTATATATGGGGGCACAGAGGGGCCTACAACTATATATTGGGGCACAGAGGGGTCTACAACTATATATGGGGGCACAGCAGGGCCTAAAACTATATATGGGGGCACAGCAGGGCCTACAACTATATATGGGGGCACAGCAGGGCCTACAACTATATATACAAGTATTAAGAGGTGGCATTGTGCTGAAGAAAGGAACCTAAAATGTTTGGCTGCTCTGACAGGTTCTGTGGAGACGGGTCTTGGCAAGGAGAAGTCTTAATTATGCCCTGGGCGGAATAGTGGAAGAAAGGAAACGTAAATGACTCTAATCAGAGAAGATGTCGCCTATGTGTCATTAAATGGTATCTCTGTATGGTCAGTGGGGGAGATATATCAAAACCTATATACAGAGTTAAAATGGTGCAGTTACCCACAGCAACAAAACAGATTGCTTCCTTCATTTTTCAAAAATTGAAGCGATCTGATTGGTTGCTATGGGTAATGGACTTTATTATATTTTCTATATGCACTGTATAATATGTCGTCTGTGTACTATGTCTTGTAGAGCAAGAGGAGCAGTGTAAACCAGGTGACCCTGTCTGCCCAATGGGAACTGCAAAATTCTCATGTATATATTGAAGGGGCGGGGGAGGGGGGCGGGGGGGGGGGGGAGTAAGGCTTAGTGTCACGTACCAGCAGGTCTGGTAGTGGATCCTCTGGACCTGAGAGGCGATGAAGCGGGTTGTACCAGAGGACCGGTTCTAAGTGGTTACTGGTTTTCACCAGAGCCCATAAGGCGGGATGGTCTTGCTGCGGCGGTAACCACCAGGTCGTATCCTCCAGTAGCAACTCAACCTCTCAGGCAGCCGATATGGCGTGGTACACAGGGAGCAGGCAGGAGCGTAGTCGGACGTAGCAGAGGTCAGGGCAGGCGGCAAGGGTTCACAGGCGAGTAGGCGGTAGCAACGGGTTCAGCAAACAGGCAAGGCAATACACACCATAGGAACGCTTTTTCAGAGGCACTAGGGCACAAAGATCCGGCAAGGGCAGGAAGGGGCAGGAGACTTTTATTAGGGAAGGCAGGGGAAGTGAGGAACCAGTGCACCAATTACCAGTGCGCTGGCCCTTTAAATTTACTGAAGGCGGCGCGCGCCCTAAAGAGTGGGGCCGCGCGCGCCGAGAGGCAGAGAAGGACGGCGCAAGGAGCGGGGAGCCAGGTGAGTGGAGCTGGGATGCGGCGCGTGAACGGGGGCCAGCCGTCACGGCAGCCGCTTCCCAGACACAAGGGAACCCGGGGCAAAGGATCAAGGGGGCGGGCGCTCCGGTCCGGGGACCGGAGCGCATGCCTTAACAGTACCCCCCCATAGGTCTCCCCCTCTTCTTGGTGCCCAGAAAAGAGAGAATGCGGTCCAAGATATTCTCATCAGGCTCCCAAGACCTATCCTCAGGGCCGCAACCCTCCCAATCCACCAGAAAAAATCTTTTCCCCCGAGAGATCTTGGTCGCCAAGATCTCCTTAACAGAAAAAATATGGGAGGTACCGGCAACAGGGGTGGGAGAAAAAAGCTTGGGAGAGAAACGGTTGAAGACAGCAGGTTTAAGAAGGGAGACATGGAAAGAGTTATGGATTCAGAGGGAGGGAGGGAGATGGAGCTGGTAGGAGACCTGATTAATCCGACTCTTGATTTTGTAGGGTCCCAAGTAGCTAGGAACCTTGAATCGGATATATTTTGAGGAGAGCCAAACCTTGTCACCTGGGCGGAATTCCGGAGTGGCTCTGCGTCTCTTGTCGGCTTGGACCTTCATACGAGCAGATGCCCTGAGGAGAGCCGTTTGGGTATCATGCCAGATGGTGGAAAAGTCCTGCACTAGATTGAACAGCAGGTACAGAAGAAGGAGAGGAAGACTGCGGCAGAGGTGGAAGAGGATGTTGGCCAAAAACTACAAAAAAAGGAGACTTGTTAGTAGCAGAGGATTGTTTGTAATTGTAAGGAAATTCCGCCCAGGGAAGGAGATCTACCCAATTGTCATGACGGGAGGATACAAAGTGGCGCAGATAGTCGCCCAAAATTTGATTCACCCGTTCTACTTGGCCGTTGGACTGAGGGTGGTAGGAAGAAGAGAAGTCCAATTTGATCCCAAATTGCCCACAAAGGGCCCTCCAGAACTTGGAGACAAATTGTACCCCACGATCCGAGACAATATGTTCGGGGAGGCCATGGAGATGGAAGATGTGTTGGAAGAATAGTTTGGCTAACATGGGTGCAGAAGGTAGACTGGAGAAAGGTACGAAGTGAGCCATTTTGGAGAAGCGATAAACCACAACCCAGATCACAGTCATGCCATGGGAGGAGGGAAGGTCAGTAACAAAGTCCATGGCAATGTGAGACCAGGGCCTTGCGGGAACGGGCAGAGGCAAGAGAAGGCCCGCTGGTTTCTGGCGGGGCAATTTATCCCGGGCGCAAATCACACAGGCGTGGACAAAGTCCGAGACATC
This sequence comes from Hyla sarda, assembly GCF_029499605.1. Classification (NCBI taxonomy): domain Eukaryota; kingdom Metazoa; phylum Chordata; class Amphibia; order Anura; family Hylidae; genus Hyla; species Hyla sarda. The sequence goes on along the minus strand of NC_079194.1, from coordinate 270,914,472 downwards.
CATCTCCAGAGATGGCCACCAGTAACTTTGGGAGATCAGCTGAAGGGATTTTTGCATCCCTGGATGCCAAGCAAAAAGAGAAGAGTGGCCCCACTTGAGCACCTGCAACCGCTGACGTGGAGGTACATAAGATTTGCCGGGAGGAAGAAGACTCAGGTCCACGGGAGCTATGGCAATCAGCCGTTCAGGTGGGATAATATGTTGAGGAGTTAGTTCATCGCCCACTACATCAGAAGAGCGAGACAGAGCATCTGTTCTAATGTTCTTGCATGCAGGACGGAAATGGATTTCGAAATTAAAGTGGGCGAAGAACAAGGACCATCGAGCTTGGCGGGGATTTAGTCGCTGGGCGGACTGGAGATAAGCCAAGTTCTTGTGATCAGTGAAGATGTTCACAGGGTGTGGGGCGCCCTCGAGTAAATGCCTCCATTCCTCCAGTGACAATTTACTGGCCAGCAGTTCTCTGTCTCCAATAGAATAGTTTCTCTCTGCGGGTGAGAATGTTTTAGAAAAGAAGCCACAAGTTACTGTTTTGCCCCTGGGAGATTTCTGGGTAAGAACAGCTCCAGCGCCCACCGAGGAGGCATCCACTTCGAGAGAGAAAGGCTTGGTGGAATCTGGCCTAGAGAGAACTGGTGCAGAGGCAAAGGCAGCTTTCAGTGACTGGAAGGCTTCTTCTGCTTGAGAAGGCCAGGATTTGGGGTTGGCTCCTTTCTTAATTAAAGTCACGATAGGAGCCAGAGAGTGGAATACTGCGGAATAAACTGTCTGTAGTAATTAGCAAAGCCCAGAAATCTTTGTATGGATCGGAGTCCAGAGGTGCATGGCCAATCCAGTACCGCAGAGAGCTTGTCTGGATCCATTTGAAGTCCTTGGGCTGAGATAATGTATCCCAGGAAAGGTAGGGAGGACCGTTCAAAAAGGCATTTCTCAATTTTGGCGTATAGGCGATTGCTCCTAAGGCGGTTGAGAACTTGACGCACATGGACCCGATGTTGAATCAAATTGGGGGAGAAGATTAGGATGTCATCCAAGTATACGACCACGCAGGTATAGAGTAGGTCTCTGAAGATGTCGTTGACAAATTCTTGGAAGACGGCAGGTGCATTACAAAGGCCGAAGGGCATCACCAGGTACTCAAAGTGCCCGTCCCTTGTGTTGAAGGCGGTCTTCCACTCGTCCCCCTCTCGGATGCGGATCAAATTATAGGCCCCCCGTAGGTCCAATTTGGTGAAAATCTTTGCCCATCGGAGGCGGTCAAACAGTTCCGAGATCAGGGGCAGAGGATAATGGTTCTTGAAGGTGATCTTATTAAGTCCTCTGTAGTCAATGCAGGGACGGAGAGAACCGTCCTTCTTAGTCACAAAGAAAAACCCGGCTCCAGCAGGGGAGGAAGACTTTCTAATAAATCCTCTCTCTAGATTCTCACGAATATAGTCAGACTTGGCAAGAGTCTCAGAAGGAGAGAGAGGATAGATCCTGCCCCGAGGTGGGGTCGAACCGGGCACCAGGTCAATAGGACAGTCATAAGGTCTGTGAGGAGGAAGAACCTCAGCTTGCTTCTTGCAAAAGACATCCGCAAAAGAATGGTACGGCTAGGGCAGACCAGAAGGCGGAGCGACTTGCGGGACCTGTTTGACAGAGGAAGGCTTGAGACAACAGCCAGAACAAGAGGAGCCCCAACGCAGGATTTCACCGGAAGTCCAATTCAGGATGGGACAATGTCGATACAGCCACGGCAGACCCAGGAGGAGTTCGGAGGAGCAGAATGGGAGGACAAAGAACTCTAAGGTTTCGGTATGGAATATTCCAATGTCCATCTGCAGAGGCTGGGTACGGAACTGCACCGTTGTAGAGAGTCTCTCACCGTTAACTGTAGAAATGAGGAACGGCTTAGGAAAACAGGTTACAGGAATATGGTACTTGTCAACCAGGGAAGCATGAATGAAATTGCCAGCTGAACCGGAATCCAAGAAGGCGGAAGCGGAGAAAGAGGACTTGGAAGAGATGAACAACTGCACAGATATGATGAGTCGTGGAGAGGAGGAATCCACACCTAGCAACGCCTCTCCCACGTTTACTAGGTGCGAGTGTTTCCCGAACGCGGTGGACGAAGAGGACAGTCTCGTAGGAAGTGCTCAGTACTGGCGAAGTACAGACATAGGTTCTCGTCTCTGCAACGGCTTCGTTCCTGTGGGGTCTGGCGTGACCGGTCCATCTGCATGGCTTCCACAGCGGGAGGCCCGGAAAGGGGTTGAGGTGGACGCTGGAAAACGGGAACCAGACGAGGGTAGCGTCTAGGTTGAGCTTTTCCTTTTTCTAGAAGAAGTTCCTCCCGTCTCTCAGCAAAACGCTTGTCTATTCTAGTGGCCAGCAAGATGAGGTCACTAAGGGTGGAAGGTAGTTCACGTGCAGCCAGAATGTCCTTTACTTCACTATTAAGTCCCTTTTTGAACGTGGCACAAAGGGCATCATTGTTCCAGTTCAGTTCTGAAGCTAGGGTGCGAAACTTAATGGCCTCTTTAATAGAATAAGAGAACATATGAGATCCTTTATTACTAAAAAAAGGCGCAACACGTTTAATAAACCATATCACAACGGAACATGCGAATGACTTGCAGTCTGTACGTTTTGCAGCCATTGAAAAAGTGGAAACCTCCATGCAAAGAAAAAATAAACATCAAACATTGCTGACAAAAGAATCAAGATGGATCTTAAGGGTTAATGCCATGGGCCCCTTAGGTCTCAATGACAAGACGGCGCTAAGTGCATTATTATAAAATTTAGATAAAAGTAATACATTTCCATTAGATTCATCATTTTTTTCATCTTTAATGCTTACATGTTGTATGATTCTTTTTTTTGTTTTAACCCCTTAAGGACGCAGCCCTTTTTCACCTTAAGGACTGAGCCCTTTTTCGCAATTATGACCACCGTCACTTTACAAATTAATAACGCGAAAACGCTTTTCCAGAATATTCTGATTCTGAGATTGTTTTTTCGTTACATATTCTACTTTATTTTGGTGGTAAATTTTCGGCGTTAATTGCATCCTTTTTTGGTGAAAAATCCCAAAATTTCATGAAAATTTGGAAACTTTTGCATTTTTCTAACTTTGAAGCTCTCTAATTGTAAGGAAAATGGATATTCCAAATAAATTTTATTTTTCTTCACAAATACAATATGTCCACTTTATGTTGGAATCATAAAATGGGCATACTTTTGCTTTCTGAAAAAAATAGAGGGCTTCAAAGTAGAGCAGCAACTTTCAAAAATGTCATGAAAATTGCTAAATCTGAAGGGACAGATGTTACAGAACTACAACTCCCAGCATGCCTGGGCAGTCGAGGCATGCTGAGAGTTGTAGTTTGGCAACATCTGGAGGGCTACTGTTTGGGCACCACTGTAACAGTGGTCTCCAAACTGTGACCCTCCAGATGTTGCAAAACTACAACTCCCAGCATGCCCAGACAGCCTTTGGCTGTATTGGCATGCTGGGATTTGCAGTTTGGCCCCCCTATTGGTTGCCACAGTAAAGATCGTTTTTTACTTTCACTTTCAATTCCCCCCCCCCCCCCCCTCACTGTCAATTCCCTACCTGAGCAAAGATCCAGCAGGCTCCAGCGAAGATCCCAGGTCCCCAGGCATAATCTCCTGCAGGTACGGCCTCCATCTTCTTCCCAGAGCCCCTCGACATCCAGGGGCGGGCAGAACTGTCCTGCGCTGCCATTGGTCAGAACTCCATTCTGACTAATGCCAGGGGATAGGAGGAGATCGCAGCTTTGTGACCTCACTCCTATCCTTTAGGCTGATCGGGGCTGTTGCTGACAGCTCCGATTAGCCCTATTTTCCGGGTGATCGGGTCACCAGAGACCAGATCAGCCCGGAATTGGAGAAAATCGCATGTCTGAATTGACATGCGATTTTCTCCGATCGCCGACATGGGGGGGGGGTCTCAGAAGGCAACCGGCTCCGGTCCCCAACCAGCTAGCGTATGGATACGCCCTCGGTCCTTAAGGACTCGGAATGCAGGGCGTATCCATACGCCCTGTGTCCTGAAGAGGTTAACCTAGCACATTGGGTGAATATAAAATTAATATGAATATATAGGGTTAATCTTATCTTTCTTGCTTTTACTCACCTGTTTTGATCATGCAGAAAAAAAGAGGGTTAAACACCTGGAGAGAACGTGATGACGCATACACGGCCTGAAGAAGCGCCAGTGGGCGTGATACGGTCCGTGGCCGGCGTCTGAGGCGCCCCTCGTTACACCTGCCGCCTCCCCGCCATGGATATTCGGGACTGAGACCTTCTTCTACCATTAGCCTTCGTTCAAGTGTCACAGTGTGAGTGCCCCGTATCTATCTCTCTATTACGGTTTATTTATATATATATATATATATATATATATATATATATATATATATATATATACAAAAAAAGAGGATTGCAGCAGCACACATTGGTCAAAAAAATTGAGTCTCTTAGCGCACTTTTTGATCAAAACGTGTCCCCCATCCACCACGGGGAGGTGGCCTCATTTAGGATGGGAACCTAGCACAATTTCTGAGCCTAACACTCAACTATCCACTCACCTCTGCTGGGCATATAGCCTCTGACTGGATGACATGCTGGATCCATTTAAAACTCCACCTGTGAGAAAGGGGGAGGGGTGCACAGCTAAAGAGGGTGCCATTTCCCCCTGAATTGTACATACAAGAAAAAAGAAAGATAGCCGGCACAACAGCCTAATACACGGGTGCACACTGCCATGGCATCAGAGTATACAAAAAAAGAGGATTGCAGCAGCACACATTGGTCAAAAAAATTGAGGCTCTTAGCGCACTTTTTGATCAAAACGTGTCCCCCATCCACCACGGGGAGGTGGCCTCATTTAGGATGGGAACCTAGCACAATTTCTGAGCCTATCTATCTATCTATATATCTATCTATATAGTCATGGCCTATTGGCACCCCTGAAAATTTTCAAGAAAATTAAGTATTTCTCACAGAAAAGGATTGCAGTAACACATGTTTTGCTGTACAAATGTTTATTCCCTTTGTGTGTATTGGAACTAAACCAAAAAAGGGAGGGGAAAAAAAGCAAATTGGACATAATGTCACACCAAACTCCAAAAATGGGCTGGACAAAATTATTGGCACCCTTATCTTAATATTTGGTTGCACACCCTTTGGAAAACATTGTCCTGCTCGAAGACCCAAGATCTCAGACGCAAACTCAGTTTTCTGACACTGGGCTGTACAGTGCGACCCTAAGTCCGTTGCTAATCCTCAGATTTCATGATGCCTTGCACACATTCAAGGCACCAAAACAACCCCAAAACATAATTGAACCTCCACCATATTTCACTGTAGGTACTGTGTTCTTTTCTTTGTAGGCCTCATTCCGTTTTCGGTAAACAGTAGAATGATGTGATTTACCAAAAAGCTCTATCTTGGTCTCATCTGTCCACAAGACGTTTTCCCAGCAGGATTTTGGCTTACTCAAGTTCATTTTGGCAAAACATATTGCTTTTTTATGTCTCTGTGTCAGCAGTGGGGTCCTCCTGGGTCTCCTGCCATAGCGTTTCATTTCATTTAAATGTTGACGGATAATTCGTGCTGACACTGATGCTCCCTGAACCTGCAGCACAGCTTGAATATCTTTGGAACTTGTTTGGGGCTGCTTATACACCATCCAGATAATCCTGCATTGACACCTTTCATCAATTTTTCTCTTCCGTCCCCGGCCAGGGAGATTAGCTACAGTGCCATTTTAAGACTCACGGCAGTAGGCTGTAACACACACGGTAGTAGTGGATCCGCTGGACCTGTGTAGTAGATGACGTGGGCCGTGCCAGGGAGTAGAGTCGAAGGTGTCCCTGGTTTTCACCAGAGCCCACCGCAAAGCAGGATGGTCTTGCTGCGGCAGGTGGCACCCAGGTAGCTACTCCTGGCAAGACTCGACCACACAGGCGGCTGAGGAGGTACGAGGCATAGGAGGGATACGGCAAGAGGTGGTCAGGATAGCAGAAGGTCAAGGCTTGCGGCACAGGTGCGAGGTCAGGAAAGTGGCAGGAAGTCAAAAGGCAGGCGGCACAGGAGCAAGTCCGGTCACGGAACAAAGGGGTCTGGAACACAGCAAGGCAAGGACACAACGCTTTCTCTAAGTCACAAATGGCAAACAAAGATCTGGCAGGGGTTAGTGGGAGGTGCTGATATTTATAGGGTAGGTGCAGGTGTAGATGATAATTACGGGCGCACTGGTCCTTTAAAACTTAGACCTCCGGTGTGCGCCCTAGTAGGCGGGGGCACGCACGCCGGCGCTGCAAGAGGATCGGAGGGACAACAGAGAGCAAAGGTGAGTGACAGGCTGGGATTCGCATGCGGGCCCGACCCACAATGCGAATCCCAGCCCCGCCGGCAGAGGAGGATGGAGGAGGGGAGCGCTCATGGCCAGCGTGTCTGGCCGGAGCGCAAAGTGTAACAGCCATGGGTTACAAACTTCTTGATAATGATGCACACTGTGTACAAAGGCAAATCTAGATCTCTGGTGACGGACTTGTAACCTCGAGATTGTTGATATTTTTCCACAATTTTGGTTCTCAAATCCTCAGACAGTGAACTTCTCTCCTTTTATCTGCTTTCAGGTGTGATTTTTATATTGCCCACACATGTTACTTGCCCCAGGTGAGTTTTAAGGAGCATCACATGCTTGAATCAATCTTATTTTTACACGATTTTGAAAGGGTGCCCATAATTTTGTCCAGCCCATTTTTGGAGTTTGGTGTCCAATTAGCTTTTTTCCCCCCTTTTTTGGTTTAGTTCCAATACACACAAAGGGAATAAACATGTGTATAGCAAAACATGTGTTACTGCAATCCTTTTCTGTGAGAAATACTTCCTTTTCTTGAAAAATTTCAGAGGTGCCAACATTTACGGCCATGACTGTATGTAATGTATGATGTGTATTTATAATGTGTGTGTATATATGATTTGTGCATATGTTTGTATATGTACAATGTGTGTGTGTATATGTATGATGTGTGTGTGTATATATATATGTGCATGTATGTAATTTATGTATGATAGATGCGTGTATGTATGATGTGTGTATGTATGTAATGCATGTATGATGTGTGTTTTGTATGATAGATGTGTGTAAGCTAGATACAGTAAATATATGATTGTATGATGTGTATGTATTATGCGAGTATATGTATGATGTGTGTGTGTTTGTGTGTGTATGTGTGTTGGCTGGACGGATGTATATATGATTTGTGTGTATGTATGATTTGTGTGTATGTACGTGTATGTATAATAGATGTGTGTACCTAAAATGCGCTGCTGCTACTACTACTTCCTACCTAAAGTGGGCTGCTACTACCAAAAGTGAGCTGCTACTACTACTACCTGAAGGTGGCTAGTTCTACGACTACTACCTAGGGGGGCTGCTGCTACTACTACCTAAATGGAGGCTGCTACTGTTATATATGGAGGGGTTGCAACCATATACTGGGGACTTTAACTTAATAAAGGGGGGGTACCATCTACAATGGGACCAACCTACAGGGAGTAACCCCTACTTATAGAAGGCTTTTATAGGTATTTTTTTCTATTGGTCAAAGCTTTGATCAAATTGAAAAATAAATAAAAACACAAAAAAATTTGATCTGACAAATTTGCCAAATTGGTGATAAACGTTGGGGGCCTTTTATACTTTTACTGTTAGTCGGAGTTCAGAATGAGAAATGTACAGCAGAACTCCATTGCTGTCAAGGAGTTTCCACTGCATATTTCACACTTCAGAATTTCAGATTCCATCGCTGAAATTCCACCACTGAAAATTCCTCTTGCTCATTCTTTCAGCACAATCTGTGCAGAATTCATCCCATCTATAGTTATAGCAATGTCTGAGCAGTACTAGCTGATTTAGTTGTCGCCGGCCACCCTCGGATTCTCCAATTGGAATATTTTGAGCCAGAAAATCTACAATGTGAACCCTGCCTTAGAATTGGTATACATTAATTATCACTTTTATATAGCTCTCACTAAATACTCTGATATAATTGCAGGGAGAAAATGTCTCATAAACCCTGCATCTAATTGTACTTATTAATTTTGCACATTCTACAGTAAAGACAATCCCTGCTAAAAGCTTACTATGCATTGGGTAGTGATAGGGGAGGGGACCCATGTAACCTCTACTATTCCAGCTGGCTGCTTCCTAGTGATAGTCATGGGATATTGATTCATAGGTCACAATACATAACCACTCCCGAAAATGTAGCACTCCCAGGAGGACAGACTACTCCAAATACTGTGCATAAAGTTTCCTCTATAAATCAAAACAGAACAATTTGCTAACTTAGTAACAGCATAGCATTATCTCCTATTACTCATCGTAACAAGATCTTAAACTCAGCAAAATACAGTACCGTATATACTCGAGTATAAGCCGACCCGAGTATAAGCCGAGACCCCTAATTTCAACCCAAAATCCCAGGAAAAGTTATTGACTCGAGTATAAGCCTAGGGTGGGAAATACCTCATCCCCCCCTGTCATCATCCAGACCCGTCATTAACATCCTCATCATCCCCTTGTCATCATCCCACACATCCCCCCTTCATCATCCCCTTGTCATCATCCCACACATCCCCTTATCATCCCACACATCCCCCCTTCATCATCCCCTTGTCATCATCCCACACATCCCCCCTTCATCATCCCCTTGTCATCATCCCACACATCCCCTTATCATCCCACACATCCCCCCTTCATCATCCCCTTGTAATCATCCCACACCCCCCCCCCTTCATCATCCCCACCCCCCTTCATCATCCCCACACCCCCCCCCCCCTTCATCATCCTCTTCTCATCATTCGCCCTCAGTGGTCTTCAACCTGCGGACCTCCAGAGGTTTCAAAACTACAACTCCCAGCAAGCCCGGGCAGCCATCGGCTGTCCGGGCTTGCTGGGAGTTGTAGTTTTGAAACCTCCGGAGGTCCGCAGGTTGAAGACCACTGCGGCCTTCAACATGCGGTCCTCCAGAGGTTTCAAAACTACAACTCCCAGCAAGCCCGGGCAGCCATCGGCTGTCCGGGCTTGCTGGGAGTTGTAGTTTTGAAACCTCCGGAGGTCCGCAGGTTGAAGACCACTGCGGCCTTCAACATCATCCAGCCCCCTCTCACCCCCTTTAGTTCTGAGTACTCACCTCCGCTCGGCGCTGGTCCGGTCCTGCAGGGCTGTCCGGTAAGGAGGTGGTCCGGTGAGGAGGTGGTCCGGGCTGCTATCTTCACCGGGGGCGCCTCTTCTCCGCGCTTCCGGCCCGGAATAGAGCCGTTGCCTTGACAACGACGTATCTGCGTCGTTGTCAAGGCAACGTGACTATTCTGAGGCCGGGCCCGAAGCGCTTAGAAGAGGCCTCCCCGGTGAAGATAGCAGCCCGGACCACCTCCTCACCGGACCACCTCCTCACCGGACAGCCCTGCAGGACCGGACCAGCGCCGAGCGGAGGTGAGTACTCAGAACTAAAGGGGGGTGAGAGGGGGCTGGATGATGTTGAAGGCCGCAGTGGTCTTCAACCTGCGGACCTCTGGAGGTTTCAAAACTACAACTCCCAGCAAGCCTGGACAGCCGATGGCTGCCCGGGCTTGCTGGGAGTTGTAGTTTTGAAACCTCTGGAGGTCCGCAGGTTGAAGACCACTGCGGGTGGGGGAGTTCACTCGAGTATAAGCCGAGGGGGGTGTTTTCAGCACGAAAAATCGTGCTGAAAAACTCGGCCTATACTCGAGTATATACGGTAATTCTTATCAAAACTAGTATTTAAAGTGCCCCTGTTATTTCAAAAACCTTTTAACATATCACAGAGACATTTAAAGCGGTGATCGGACTGGGGTGACTGCTGATATCTATCAGCAGGCAACCCGTGAAAACCCCTGGGGGGGTCCTCAGACCGGTGATTTGCGGCTATTCCAGGTCAATCGTGTCACTGGTTACTCGGGAAAAAAAGGGTGAATGGGGCTGGGAGTTGTAGTTTTGCAACAGCTGGAGTTCCAACTACAACTCGCAGCATGCCCTTTGGTAGTCTGTGCATGCTGGGGATTGTAGTTATGCAACAGCTGAAGGCACATTTTTTCTATGAAAAAGTGTGCATCCAGCTGTTGCATAACTATAACTCCCAACATGCACAGACTACCAAAGGACATGCTGGGAGTTGTAGCAGTGTGCCTCCAGCTGTTGCAAAACTACAACTCTCAGCATGCCCTTCGACTGTCAATGCATGCTGATGTGTTTCGCAACCAATGTGCCTCCAGCTGTTGCATAACTACATGGTCTGTTGCTGCATGCTGAGAGTTGTAGTTTTGCAACAGCTGGAGGTTTGCCCCCCCCCCCCATTTTCTGCTGCAAGTTTGAGATGCAGAAATTTTCCACCGCAGCTCAGACTCCCAGCGAGAAAATCATTGTAAACCCCTGCCCGTGTGTACCCTAAAATGTACCCTAAAAACACTGCACTACACCAAATAAAAAGTAAAACACTACATATGCATATACCCCTACACAGTCCTCCCCCCCCCCCAATGAAAAAAAAAGTCTTGCACGGCACTGTTTCCAAGACGGAGCTTCCAGCTGTTGAAAAACAACAACTCCCAGTATTGCCGGACAGCCACTGACTGTCCAGGCATGCTGAGAGTTTTGCAACAGCTGGAGACACCCTGTTTGGGAAACACTGCCGTAGGGTATTTTTGTGGTGGATTCAAATCCCCAATTTAGGCCTCAAGTGCGCATGGCGCTCTCTCACTTCAGAGCCCTGTCGTATTTCAAGGAAACAGTTTAGGGCCACATATGGGGTATCTCCATACTCGGGAGAAATTGTGTTAGAAATTTTGGGGGGCTTTTTCTCCTTTCACCCCTTATGAAAAGGTAAAGTTGGGGTCTACACCAGCATGTTAGTGTAAAAAAAAAAAACATTTTACACAAACATGCTGGTGTTGCCCCATACTTTTAACCTCCTGAGCGGTATTCCCGACCGTGACTCGGGGTTAATTTTCCCTGCCAGGATCGGTAACCCCGAGTCACGCTCGGGGTAGAATTGCAGAGTTCCCGGCCGGGCTGCACGATATATCGCAAAAGCAATGCGATATAGCGATGCGGCCCCCGGGAAAACATGCGATTATCTGCTCGGGTCGGCTCCCGTTGCGGGGGCCGGCCAGAGCAGGTAAAGAAAAATACTAAAAGTCAGTGTTTCCCTACCAGGGGGCCTCCAGCTGTTGCAAAACTACAACTCTCAGCATGCCCGAACAGCCAAAGGCTGTCCGGGCATGCTGGGAGTAGTAGTTTCACAACAGCTGGAGGCCCCCTGTTAGAAAAACACTGAGCTAAGTGTAAAAGGAAGAAGTAGTAAAATAAAAAAAAATTTTGCTCACCTAATCCCGGTCCCTGCAGATGCCGTTCCCCTCCGTGCGGTCCGGGGTGTCCTCTCTTCACTATTCATCTTCTAGGACCTTTCACTTTTCAGCCAATCACAGGCCGCAGTGGTGTAAAGCCTGTGATTGGCTGAAGGGGAAAGGACTTGTTCTGCAGGAAATACACTAGGTTTGAAATCTGCCCGGCAAACCTAGTGTATTTGCTGCAGGACAAGACAAGGTGACAAGGGGGGGGGAATGTGACAAGGGGGGGGGAATGTGACAAGGGGGGGGAATGTGACAAGGGGGGGGAATGTGACAGGGGGGGGAATGTGTCAGGGGGGGGGAATGTGACAAGGGGGGAATGTGACAAGGGGGGGAATGTGTCAGGGGGGGAATGTGTCAGGGGGGGAATGTGACGGGGGGGGGGGGGAATGTGACAAGGGGGGGAATGTGACAGGGGGGGGGATGTGACAGGGGGAAGAATGTGACAAGGAGGGGGGAGAATGTGACGGGGGATGTGACAAGGGAGAGGGGGAATGTGACAGGGGAGATGTGAAATGGACGGAGGGAGATGTGAAATTCAGTTAAAAAAATTGTACCGCTTTTGGTACAAATTTCCAGACAGAATCATACCGCCAGGGAGGTTAACCCCTTAAGGACGCAGCCCATTTGGGCCTTAAAGGGGTTGTGCGCTGCCCTAATTTTTCGGAGCTCCGCTCACAGCGTCCGGAAGTTCATTACTCCGAATGCTGTGTGCAGGCTTCCGTGTTCGCGGACGCCGGGCTTGACGTCACGCCCGGCCCCTCGTGACCTCACGCCCGCCCCCTCTACCAAAGTCTATGGGAAGGGGGCGTGACAGTGGTCGCGCCCCCTTCCCATAGACTTTCGTTGAGGGGGCGGGCGAGACGTCACGAGGAGGCGGGCGAGACGTCGAAAGGGGCCGGCATGACGTCACGCCCGGCGGCTGCGAACACGGAAGCCCGCACACAGCGTTCAAAGTAATGAACTTCCGGACACTGTGAGCGGAGCTTCGGAAGTCAGGTCAGCGCACAACCCCTTTAAGGACGCAGACAATTTAATTTTTATGTTTTCATTTTTTCCTCCTTGGCTTCAAAAAATCATAACTCTTTTATATTTTCATCCACAGACTAGTATGAGGGCTTGTTTTTTGCGCGACCAGTTGTCCGTTGTAATGCCATCACTCACTTTACTGTTAAATGTATGGCGCAACCAAAAAAATACTATTTGTGTAGTGAAAAGTAAAAAGTAAACCGCAATTTTGCTAATTTTGGAAGGTTTTGCTTTCACGCAGTACAATTAACGGTAAAAATGACATGTGTTGTTTATTCTTTGGGTCAATACAATTAAAATGATACCCATGATAACAAACTTTTCTATTACTGTTGCGCTAAAAAAAATCTCAAACTTTTTAACCAAATTAATACGTTTAAAATCCCCCTATTTTGAAGACCTATAACTTTTTCATTTTTCCGTATAAACGGCGGTATGAGGGCTCATTTTTTGCACTGGGATCTGTACTTTTTATTTATATCATATTTGATTTTATAGAACTTTTAATCCATTTTGTATAAATTTTTTGGGGAATAAAATGTTATAAAAAAAGCATCTATTTTGGACTTTTTTTACTTTTACGTTCCCGCCGTTCACCGTACGGTATCATTAACATTTTATTTTAATAGTTCAGATATTTACGCATGCGGCGATACCAAATATGTATATAAAATATTTTTTTAACACTTTTTGGGGGTGAAATAGGGAAAATTGGACAATTTACGTTTTTATTGGGGGAGGGGGTTTTTCACATTTTTTTTGAACTTTATTTTTTTTACTTTTATTTTTACACTTTAATAATCCCCATAGGGGACTATTTATAGCAATCACTCGATTGCTAATACTGTTCAGTGCTATGTATAGGACACAGCCCTGATCAGCATTATCGGTCATCTTCTGCTCTGGTCTGCGGGAAGGCAGATCAGAGCAGAAGACGCCAGGAAGGCAGCGGAGGCAGGTGAGGGGACCTCTGTCTGCCATGCTGGATGATCGGATCGCCGCGGTGACTGCGATGCTGCAGATGCCGTGCTCTGTATTGATCACGGCATCTGAGGGGTAAATGGCGACATCCGTGAGATCCTGAGGTGTCCGCCATTACGGGAGGGTCACTGGCTGCGATCAGCAGCCGGGACCTGCCGCGCATGATCCGGGCATCGCTCCGATGCTCGCGGTTATGCTTAGGACGTAAATGTACGTCCTGATGCGTTAAGTACCACCTCACCAGGACGTACATTTACGGCGCTCGTCGTTAAGGGGTTAGTTTTCACAAGCGGTAAAAGGAAAAAAAGACCCCCAAAATTTGTAACGCAATTTTTCTTGAGTACAGAACTACCCCATATGTGGGCATAAAGTGCTCTGAGGGCGCACAACATGGCTCAGGAGTGAGAGCTTGCCATGTACATTTGAGGTCTAAATTGGTGATTTGCACAGGGGTGGCCGATTTTACAGCGGTTCTGACATAAACGCAAAACAATAAATACCCAGATGTGACCCCATTTTGTAAACTACACCCCTCATGGAATGTAACAAGGGGTATAGTGAGCCTTAACACCCCACAGGTGTTTGCTGAATTTTCGTTAAAGTTGGATGTGAAATTGCAAAAAAAAAAAATTTTTTGGGTGTTACCCTACATTTTTCATTTTCACAAGGGAGAATTGGAAAAAAGCCCCTCAAAAGTTGTAGCCCCATTTCTTCTGAGTGAGAACATACCCCATATGTGGATGTAAAGTGCTCTGCGGGCGAACTACAATGCTCAGAAGAGAAGGAGCACCATTGGGCTTTTGGCAAGAGAATGTGTCCGGAATTGAAGGCCATGTGTGTTTACAAAGCCCTCATAGTACCAGAACAGTAGAACCCCCCCACATGTGACCCCATTTTGGAAACTACACCCTTCACGTAATGTAATAAGGGGTACAGTGATAATTTACACCCCACAGGTGTCTGACAGATTTTTGGAACAGTGGTCTGTGAAAATGAAAAATTAAATTTTTTCATTTCAACAGCCCACTGTTCCAAAGATCTGTCAAACGCCAGTGGAGTGTAAATACTCACTGCACCTCTTATTAAATTCTGTGATGGGTGTAGTTTCCAAAATGGGGTCACATGTGGGGGGTCCACTGTTCTGGCACCACTGGGGGCTTTGTAAACGCACATGGCCTCCCACTTCTACTCCAACCAAATTCTCTCACCAAAAGCTCAATGGCGCTCCTTCTCTTCTGAGCATTGTAGTCCGCCCGCAGAGCACTTTACATCCACATATGGGGTATTTCCATACTCAGAAGAAATGGGGTTACAAATTTTGCGAGGCTTTTTCTCCAATCACCCCTTGTGAAAATGAAAAATTTGGGGTAACACCAGCATTTTAGTAAAATTTTTTTTTTCATTTTCACGTCCAACTTTAGCGGAAATTTGTCAAGCACCTGGGGGTTGTTAAGGCTCACTGTACCCCTTGTTAAGTTCTTTGATGGGTGTAGTTTCCAAAATAGTATGCCATGTTTTTTTTTTTTTTTTGCTGTTCTGGCACCATAGGGGCTTCCTAAATGCGACATGCCCCCCAAAACCCATTTCAGCAAAATTTGCTTTCCAAAAGCCAAATGTGACTCCTCCTCTTTTGAGCATTGTAGTTCGCCCGCAGTGCACTTGACGTCCACACATGGGGTATTTCCATACTCAGAAGAGAATGGATTACAAATTTTGAGGGGCATTTTCTCCTATAACTCCTTGTAAAAATGTTATATTTTAGGGAAAACCAGCATTTTCGTGAATTTTTTTTTAATGTATTTACACATCCGACTTTAACAAAAAGTCGTCAAACACCTGTGTTGTGTTAAGGCTCAGCGGACAACTTGTTACATTCCTTGAGGGGTGTAGTATCCAAAATAGTATGTCACATTTTTTTTTTGCTTTTCTGGCATCATAGGGGCTTCCTAAATGTGACATCCCCCCCCAAAAGCCATTTCTGAAAAAGTCACTCTCCAAAATCCCATTTTCGCTCCTTCCCTTCTGAGCCTTGTAGTGTACCCACAGACCACTTGACATCCACATATGAGGTATTTCCTTACTCGAGAAAAATTGGGTTACAAATTTTGGGGGGCTTTTTCTCTTTTTACCCCTTGTAAAATTTCAAAAACTGGGTCTACAAGAACATGCGAGTGTAAAAAATGAAGATTTTGAATTTTCTCTTTCACCTTGCTGCTATGCCTGTGAAACACCTAAAGGGTTAACACTTTCTGAATGTCATTTTGAATACTTTGGGGGTTGCAGTTTTTATAATGGGGTCATTTATGGGATATTTCTAATATGGAGACCCCTCAAATCCACTTCAAAACTGAACTGGTCCCTGAAAAATTCTGATTTTATGAAAAGTTTGAAAATCGCTGCTGAACTTTGAAGCCCTCTGATGTCTTCCAAAAGTAAAAACATGTCAACTTTATGATACCAACATAAAGTAGACATATTGGCCCTCATTTACTATTCTAAACCCGACTTGTTTTGTCTGTTTCTTTTTGGCGCATCTTTGTCTGCGACATGTCGCAGACATCGTGCGCCAGTCTGCGACACGATGCAACATTTTTTCCCGACGGACCCGATGTGGATTCTCCCAAACCCGAAAAAGGGGCGTAACCCGACATTTCTGAGCTTTCCCACATATTTATAAAGGTTTCCAACCCGAATTTGTTGAATTGTTGTGGATTTTTTCCCGACAACTCAGAGGAGTTGGAAACCAAAACCAACAAAACCCACGTGCGACAAACAGGATGCGACATAATAATAAATACCAGGGGAAAAAAGCAATCGGGTAAGAAAGCAACATAGACTTACAACCCGATTTTCTAAGTAAATGAGGGCCATTGTATATGTGAATCAATATATAATTTATTTGGAATATCCATTTTCCTTACAGGCAGAGAGTTTCAAAGTTAGAAAAATGCAAAATTTTCAAAATTTTCATGAAATTTTGGGATTCTTCATTAAGAAAGGATGCAAGTAACCACAAAAATTTACCACTAGCATAAAGTAGAATATGTCACGAAAAAACAATCTCGGAATCAGAATAATCGGTAAAAGCATCCCAGAGTTATTAATGCATAAAGTGACAGTGGTCAGAATTGCAAAAAAGGGCTCAGTCCTTAAGGTGAAAAAGGGCTGAGTCCTTAAAGGGGTACTCCGGTGAAAACCTTTTTTCTTTTAAATCAACTGGTGTCAGAAAGTTAAACATATTTGTAAATTACTTCTATTAAAAAATCTTAATCCTTCCAGTACTTATTAGCTGCTGAATGCTACAGAGGAAATGCCTTTCTTTTTGGAACACTGATGACATCACGAGCACAGTGCTCTCTGCTGACATCTCTGTCCATTTTAGCAACCATGCATAGCAGATGTATGCTAAGGGCAGCATGGTGGCTCAGTGGTTAGCACTGCTGCCTTGCAGTGCTGGGGACTAGGGTTCAAATCCCACTAAGGACAACAATACATAAAGTGTTATTGTTATTATTATAATAATGTCAGAAGAGAGAACTGTGCTCGTGATATCATCAGAGAGCATTCCAAAAAGAAAATAATTTCCTCTGTAGTATTCAGCAGCTAATAAGTACAGGGAGGATTAAGATTTTTTAATAGAAGTAATTTACAAATATGTTTAACTTTCTGCCACCAGTTGATTTAAAAGAAAAAAAAACCTTAAGGACCCTTGATGTACGCGTACGTCATGACACTCTGGTACTTAAGGACCCATGACGTACGCGTACGTCATGGACAATTCCGGCCCCCGCCGCGCACCGGGTGGGGATCGGACCGGGATGCCTGCTGAAATCATTCAGCAGGCATCCTGTGCAAAGGCCCAGGGGGGTCATTAGACCCCCCCCCCCCCCCGCCATGTCGGCGATCTCAGCAAATCGCAAGTGAATTCACACTTGCGATTTGCGTGATTCCGGGTCATTACGGGTCTATGGTGACCTGGAATAGAAGGGGGATCGTGGGTGTCCATGACACCCACAACCCCCCTGAAGAGATAGGAGTGAGGTGGCAGGGGTGCCACCCCTCCTATCCCTGCTATTGGTGGTCTAGACACGACCACCAATAGCAGATCGGGGGCGGGGGGGGGGTTTACTTTCGTTTTCCCCGTCCTGCCCACCCACAATAGGCGGGGCAGGACGAGGAAACCCGACAGGGACCGGCGCCGAAGATCCACTTACCGATCCGGAGGCTGCGGACGACGGAGATCGGCGGGGGGCGGCAACGTCGTGTGGCTGGATCCTACGACGCCGGTGAGTTGCCTAGCGACATCTGGAGGGTACAGTCTGAGACCACTAGATAGTGGTCTCTAACTGTAGCCCTCCAGATGTTGCAAAACTACAACTCCCAGCATGCCCAGACAGCTGTTTGGGCATGCTGGAATATGTAGTTTTGCAACAGCTGGAGGGCTACAGTTTGAGACCACTATCTAATGGTCTCTAAACTGTATCCCTCCAGATCTTGCAAAACTACAACTCCTAGCATGCCCAAACAGCTGTTTGTTCTCCGGGCATGCTGGGATTTGTAGTTTTGCAACAGCTGGAGGACCACAGTTTGGAGATCACTTTGCAGTGGTCTCTAAAACTGTAGCCCTCCAGATGTTGCAAAACTGCAAATCCC
The DNA here is from genome assembly GCF_029499605.1 of Hyla sarda. Classification (NCBI taxonomy): domain Eukaryota; kingdom Metazoa; phylum Chordata; class Amphibia; order Anura; family Hylidae; genus Hyla; species Hyla sarda. Next base: position 270,896,358 of record NC_079194.1, on the reverse strand, counting down.
AGAATGCCCAAACAGATGTCTCGGCATGCTGGGAGTTGTAGTTGCGTACCTCCAGCTGTTGCATAACTACATCTCCCAGCATGCCCTTTGGTGATCAGTACATGCTGGGAGTTGTAGTTTTGCAACAGCTGGAGGCACACTGGTTGAAAAATACTGAGTTAGATAGCAGAACCTAACTGAAGATTTTCCAACCAGTGTGTCTCCAGCTGTAGCAAAACTACAACTCCCAGCATGCACGGTCTGTCAGTACATGCTGGGAGTTGTAGTTTTGAAGCAGCTGGAGGTTTGCCTCCGCAAGTGAACGTACAGGGTACATTCACACGGGCAGGTTTACAACAAGTTTCTTGCTTCAAGTTTGGTCTGCGGCAAATTTTTTGCAGCAGCGCAAACTCCTAGCGGGAAACTTACTGTAATCCGCCAGTGCGAATGTACCCTAAAAACACTACACTACACTAACACATAATAAAGAGTAAAACGCTACATATACACCCCCTTACATTGTCCCCCTCCCCCCAATAAAAATTAAAAACGTATTGTACGGCAGTGTTTCCAAAACGCAGCCTCCAGCTGTTGCAAAACAACAACTCCCAGCATTTCTGGACAGCCACTGACTGTCCAGGCATGCTGGGAGTTTAGCAACAGCTGAAGGCACCCTGTTTGGGAATCACTGGTGTAGAATAGCCCTATGTCCACCCCTATGCAATCCCTAATTTAGTCCTCAAATGCGCATGGTGCTCTCACTTCAGAGCCCTGTCGTATTTCAAGGAAACAGTTTAGGGCCACATATGGGGTATCTCCGTACTCGGGAGAAATTGCACTACAAATTTTGGGGGGCTTTTTCTCCTTTTACCCCTTATGAAAAGGAAAAGTTGGGGGCTACACCAGCTTGTTAGTGTAAAAAAATAAAAAAAATTACACTAACATGCCATACTTTTTATTTTCACAAGCGTTAAAAGGAAAAAAAAGACCCCCAAAATTTGTAACACAATTTCTCCTGAGTACGGAAATACCCCAAATGTGGTCGTAAAATGCTCTGCGGGCGCACAACAAGGCTCAGGAGTGAGCGCGCACCATGTACATTTGGCTTAAATTGGCGATTTGCACAGGGGTGGCCGATTATACAGCGGTTCTGACATAAACGCAAAAAAATAAATACCCACATGTGACCCCATTTTGGAAACTACACCCCTCACGGAATGTAATAAGGGGTACAGTGAGCATTTACGCCCCACAGGTGTCTGACAGATTTTTGGAACGGTGGTACGTGAAAATGAAAAATGTAATTTTTCATTTGCACAGCCCACTGTTCCAAAGATCTGTCAAACGCCAGTGGTGTGTAAATACTCACTGCACCCCTTATTAAATTCTGTGAGGGGTGTAGTTTCAAAAAATAGGGTCACATGTGGGGGGTCCACTGTTCTGGCACAACGGGGGGCTTTGTAAACGCACATGGCCCCTGACTTCCATTCCAAAATTTTTTTTCCCAAAAGCTCAATGGCGCTCCTTCTCTTCTGAGCATTGTAGTGCGCCAGCAGAGCACTTGATGTCCACACATGGGGTATTTCCATACTCAGAAGAGATGGGGTTTCAAATTTTGGGGGCATTTTGTCCTATTACCCCTTGTAAAAATTTAAAATTTGAGGGAAAACTAGCATTTTAGTGGAAAAAAAAAATAATTTACACATCCAACTTTCACGAAAAGTCATCAAACACCTGTGGGGCGTTAAGGCTCACTGGACCCCTTGTTACGTGCCTTGAGGGGTGTAGTTTCCAAAATAGTATGCCATGTGGTTTTTTTTTTTGCTGTCCTGGCACCATAGGGGCTTCCTAAATGCGACATGCCCCCAAAAACCATTTCAGCAAATTTTGCTTTTCAAAAGCTAAATGTGACTCCTTCTCTTCTGAGCATTGTAGTGCGCCAGCAGAGCACTTGACGTTCACACTTGGGGTATTTCCATACTCAGAAGAGATGAGGTTACAAATGTTGGGGGTCATTTTGTACTATTATCCCTTGTAAAAAATCAAAATTTGAGGGAAAACTAGCATTTTAGTGAAAAAAAATACAAAATCATTTTCACATCCAACTTTAACGGAAAGTCGTCAAACACCTGTGGGGTGTTAAGGCTCAGTGGACCCCTTGTTACATGCCTCTAGGGGTGTAGTTTCCAGAATGGTATGCCATGTGTTTTTTTTTTTTTGCTGTTCTGGCACCATATGGGCTTCCTAAATGTGACATGCCCCCCAAAAACCATTTCAGAAAAACTCACTCTCCAAAATCCCACTGTCGCTCCTTCCCTTTTGAGCCCTCTACTGCGCCCACCGAACACTTGACATACACATGAGGTATTTTCTTACTCGAGAGAAATTGGGTTACACATTTTAGGAAGATTTCTCTCCTTTTACCCCTTGTAAAAATTCAATAACTGGGTCTACATGCGATGTGTAAAAAAATGAAGATTTGAATTTTCTCCTTCAATTTGCTGCTATTCCTGTGAAACCCCTAAAGGGTTAACAAACCTTTTGAATGTCATTTTGAATACTTTGAGGGGTGCAGTTTTTATAATGGGGTCATTTGTGGGGTATTTCTAATAAGAAGGCCCTTCAAATCCGCTTCAAAACAGAACTGGTCCCTGAAAAATTTCGATTTTGAACATTTTGTGAAAAATCGGAAAATTGCTGCTATACTTTGAAGCCCTCTGGTGTCTTCCAAAAGTAAAAACATGTCAACTTTATGATGGAAACATAAAGTAGACATATTGTATATGTGAATCAATATATAATTTATTTGTAATATTCATTTTCCTTATAAGCAGAGAGCTTCAAAGTAAAAAAAAATGCGAAATTTTCAATTTTTTCATCAAATTTTGGAATTTTGCAAGTATCGACAAAATTTTACCTCTAACATAAAGTAGAATATGTCACGAAAAAACTATCTTGGAATCAGAATGAAAGGTAAAAGCATCCCAGAGTTATTAATGTTTAGTGGTCAGATGTGCAAAAAATGGCCGTGTCCTACAGTGAAAATTGGCTGGGTCCTTAAGGGGATAAGGTGAAAAAGGGCTGAGTCCTTAAGCGGTTAAAGTAACAAAAAAAAAAGACCACAGTGAGCAATGGCAGTGTGAAAGGGGCATAAGAAGAAAACTTTCTATGGAAATTTTTAACTAAAATTATGTATTTAGGGATTAAGCAGTGACTCAGGAGCGTTTTTCAGGATCATACCCTTCCTAGTGTACCAGGTACTGGAGGGGAACGCTATCGACTGTCGACAATCTTCTGAACCTCAAACTTCAATATCCCTCAAACTGAAAAGGAAAGGAAGATAACCAAAGTTACAAAAGTATTAATAGAATTATGATAATTATTATGGAAAATTATATGAAACTTAGATAACATACCCAATTTGTTTTGTTATGAGCCACGTAACAACAAAAATATTGTTTGAAATTCTAATTTAAATGCTCTGTCCATTTGACTCAGAATGGTCAACAAAAGAGAATGACAATAAGACCTCAAGAACTTTGACATAATGACATAATTGATTAAAAAAAAAAGAGACACACCCTAATAGTGCACAACCAAATATAAAAAAGATAAGCATATGTTATTAACAATAATTGCCAAGATATACAAAACACTTGTCACAATCCAACCCATTTACTCTCTCATTCCAGCAGCAGCTGCTTTGACAATGCCTCTGCAAGCCAGACCAGTGCACAGTTGAGCTCCACATGTCTTATCAGCTAGTGATTGAGGCTCCGATACTCCTTCATTAACACTTATTTTGTTTATTTCTTTCTCAGTTCATTTTACCCCTGCTTTGCCTGACTATCCTTTTGCCTGCTGTCACTGTACTTCTCCGACTCTCCTGGATTTGACTTTGGATTGCCTGATCTGCTTTTGTTTGATTGTCTGCTGACTGCCCTCCCTGTTTTTGACTCACTGGCTAAAAGCTGGTGCAAGGATTTTTGCCACCCTAAGCAAAACCTAATTTTGCCACCCCCTGACTTTCCTCACTATTGGGCAATGCTGGATTATTGTTCAGAAGTCTGGAGACCGCCTCCATTGCACAGAAAACTAAATTGGCATTTGAGAGAAAATACACATGCAGACTATGCAGCACTCGTGCTACGCTTTACATCCTAACGGGTCTGCAGCCTTTTTCAGTCAGTCTGCAACTTCTAACACATAAATACCAATGGCCACTCATAGTGTGGTATCATTGCCCACAGGTGGTGCCCCATTTAAGTGGAGCTCTAGGCTGGGATCTACCTATAGGTAGTGCCAGCCCTGCTCTAGCTTGTATACTTATTAATACTTGGTTTGGTGATTTTAATACTGATGTGCCTGACAGTGTTTGATTTTGCTTGTCTGACTATTCTGACACCCAGCACTTCTACAGTACAGAGACTGTCATACAGTTGGGATTCCATCATTGAGGGTGGTTCATCAAGTGGGCAGGGACAGGGGCTGTGGGTAAGCTCAAACCTTTCACTGCCCAATGTGACAGGACTTCAATTAAAAACATTTAAAGAGTACCTCTCATGATCTTGTTAAATTTTATAATTCTCCCAGTTCCCTGCCCCCATCATGATAAACCACCCCTGCCTTTATTTTTATTATTTTTAAGTTTTCTACCTTGATATTGCTGTGTATTTCCTGCTCAGTCTCAGTCAGATTCACAGACTGGGAAGGGGTGTCACACAGCAGGCGTAACATCATCTGAATCCATACAAGGGAGAACTTCATCCCTCACTCTGCTACATACAGCCCAGAGCAGTTCGGTGTGTGAGATGAGCTATGATTGGCTAAGGCTGCACCCCCCTCAGCACTCCAGACTGCATTTCCTGATTTTGGACTTCTGCTAGGACAGCAGGAGTCCAAAGTCTGTGCAAGAGATGGGGGAAAATGTGCTTTGGACAAGTAGGGAGACACCTAGTGGCAGCTCTTTTTAAATACAAATTAAACAAAGAAAACTTCATTTTTTTAAACAAAGTAAATTTTTTTTATTTACCATAAAGAGTGCAATAAAAAAATCACCTCAGATGAAACCAACTCTGAGGAGGGAATATGTTTAACCCCTTAAGGACCAGGCCAATTTCCACTGTAGGACCAGAGCGTTTTTTGCACATCTGACCACTTTCACTTTAAGCATTAATAACTCTGGGATGCTTTTACCTTTCATTCTGATTACGAGATAGCTTTTTCGTGACATATTCTACTTTATGTTAGTGGTAAATTTTTGTCGATACGTGCATCATTTCATGGTGAAAAATTCCAAATTTGATGAAAAAATTTAAAATGTAGCATTTTTCTTACTTTGAAGATCTCTGTTTGTAAGGATAATGAATATTCCAAATAATTGATATGTTGATTCACATATACAATATGTCTACTTTATATTTGCATCATAAAGTTGACATGTTTTTACTTTTGGAAGACATCAGAGGGCTTCTAAGTATAGCAGCAATTTTCCAATTTTTCACAACATTTTCAAAAGCGGAATTTTTCAGGGACCAGTTCAGTTTTGAAGTGGATTTGAAGGGCCTTCTTATTAGAAATACCCCACAAACGACCCCATTATAAAAACTGCACTACTCAAAGTATTCAAAATGATATTCAGTAAGTGTGTTAACCCTTTAGGTGTTTCACAGGAATAGCAGCAAAGTGAAGGAGAAAATTCAAAATCTTAAATTTTTACACTCGCATGTTCTTGTAGACCCAGTTTTTGAATTTTTACAAGGGGTAAAAGGAAAGAAATCTTCCTAAAATTTGTAACCCAATACCTCATATGTGTATGTCAAGTGTTCGGCGGGCGCAGTAGAGGGCTCAGAAGGGAAGGAGCGACAGTGGGATTTTTTTCTGAAATGGTTTTTGGGGAGTGAGTTTTTCTGAAATGGTTTTTGGGGGCATGTCCCATTTAGGAAGCCCCTATGATGCCAGGACAGCAAAAAAAAAAAAAAAAAAAACACATGGCATACTATTTTGGAAACTACACCCCTCAAGGAATGTAACAAGGGGTCTGCTGAGCCTTAACACCCCACAGGTGTTTGACGACTTTTCATTAAAGTTGGATGTGTAAATTAATTAATTTATTTTTTCACTAAAATGCTGGTTTTCCCCCAAATTTGTAACCCCATCTCTTCTGAGTATGGAAATACCCCATGTGTGGGCGTCAAGTGCACTGCGGGCGCACTACAATGCTCAGAAGAGGAGTCACATTTGGATTTGGACTTCACCTGGAAAGTGTTGGCATGGGACGATCCTGGACCGATCAGGACCTTTAGGACTTCTTCTTGGAACTGGAGGAATGTCCCTGTGTTGCCAACGTACTGGGACAGTACAAAAGAGTTGTACATGGCAGCCTGTACCATGTAGACCGCAACTTTCTTGTACCGTACCTGTGTTTTCTGCATGGCCATGTATGGCTTGAGGACTTGATCAGAAAGATCAACTCCCCCCATATACCGATTGTAGTCCAGAATACAATCGGGCTTGAGGACCGGTGTTGTGGTACCTCACACAGGGACAGGTGAGCTGCTGTTACCATGAATAGTGGTCAGCATAAGGACATCCCTCTTATCCTTATACCTGACCAGCAACAGGTTTTCATGGGTAAGGGTACGGGACTCACCCTTGGGCATAGGTGTCTGGATCAAATTTAGAGGGAGGCCTCTCTGGTTTTTCCGCACGGTCCCACAAGCGGACGTGGATCTGGCGGCAAGGGATGTGAAGAAAGGGATGCTGGTATAAAAGTTGTCCACGTGGTAACCCTTATCCAGAAATGGGTGCACAAGCTCCCAAATGATTTTCCCGCTAACACCCAGAGTGGGGGAACAATCTGGGGGTTCAATACGGGAATCTCATCCCTCATACACCCTAAACTTGTACTTGGAGGTACTCTCACAAAGTTTATAAAGCTTCACGCCATACCACGCCCGCTTCGAGGGAATATACTGGCGGAAGATGAGTCTCCCCTTAAAACTGATAAGAGACTCATCGACCGAGAGCTCCCTGAGGGGTACGTAGACCTCCAAAAATTTGGCCCCAAAGTGATCGATGAGTGGGATCATTTCGGGGGGGGGGGGGGGGGGGGGACATGCCACATTATCTGCATAATGCAGGCATTTCCAAATGGCCTTGAACCGCCTCCGTGTCCACTAAAAATGGGGGGGCCAAATGCAGCACCCTGAACCCCTAATAGGGCCTGGGTCACACTGAAAACTGCAGAGGACCCTTGGGGACCTATTAGGGGGTCGGGGGGGGGGGATTATTATTTTTTTTACTTTTATAAATTTTTATCACCTACCTGTTCCTGGGGTTAATCTGTCCCTGCTCTAAGGGGATTCTTCGGTCCTGAGGGGGCTCCGATCTTGCAGAGGGGGGGTCCCTGGCTTGCTTCAGCAGCTCTGACCGCTGACTGAACCCAGCCAGTGGCGGGAGCTGCAGGAGGATGCCGTTAACCCCTCCCCTGCCGTCTGCTATTGGCCGGATGATCGTCCGGCCAATAGCAGCGATTCTGGGGGTGACGAAATCGTCACCTCCCCATAGATACAGTGGGTGATAGGGGGTGTATCCTACACCCCCGATCGCCATGTATCTCCGGGTCAACTGGTCACATGTGACCCGCATCACCGGAATAGTCGAAAATCGCAAGTGTGAATTCACTTGCGGTATTCTGCGATCGCCTACATGGGGGGTCTAATGACCCACCTGGGCATTTGCGCGCGGGGTGCCTGCTGATCGGGGTCCCCGCCCGGTACAGGTACGCCCTTGGTCTTTAAGTACCAAGGAGCAAAGGCATACCTGTACACCCTTGGTCCTTAAAGGGGTATTCCAGGCAAAACGATTAGATAGATAGATATAGATAGAGAGAGATAGAGAGATAGAGAGATAGATAGAGAGATAGAGAGATAGATAGAGAGATAGATAGATAGAGAGATAGATAGAGAGATAGATAGAGAGATAGATAGAGAGATAGATAGAGAGATAGATAGATAGAGAGAGATAGATAGAGAGAGATAGATAGAGAGAGATAGAGATAGAGAGATAGATAGATAGATAGATAGAGAGATAGATAGATAGATAGATAGATATATTGGCTCCGGAAAGTTAAACAGATTTGTAAATTACTTCTATTAAAAAATCTTAATCCTTCCAATAGTTACTAGCTTCTGAAGTTTTCTGTCTAACTTCTCAATGATGATGTCACGTCCCGGGAGCTGTGCATGATGGGAGAATATCCCCATAGGAACTGCACAGCACCCGGGACGTGAGTTATCAGAGAGCAGTTAGACAGAAAACAACAACTCAACTTCAGAAGCTAATAACTATTGGAAGGATTAAGATTTTTTAATAGAAGTAATTTACAAATCTGTTTAACTTTCCGGAGCCAGTTGATATATAAAAAAAAAGTTTTGGCCTGGAATACCCCTTTAACAGGTTAATGAGAGTGCCCATTTAAAAAGCTCAAAAACGGGTCCACTGTGCTCCTGGGAATTTTCAGTGCAGGAGAAATATTTTTGTACCTTTCTCAAGATTTCTGCCTTAACAAAATCCTGTCTGTGAGCTCTACGAGCAGTTCTTTCCACTTCATGGCTTTGTTTTTGCTGATTTGCGTTGTCAGCTGTGAGACCTTATATAGACAGGGCTGTGTCTTTCCAAATCCTGTCTAACTGAATTTACAACAGGTGACTCCAGTCAAAGTGTAGCAACATCTCAAAGGCTCAAAAAACTAAATTTAATGGAGTAGTCTACTGGAAAGGAACTTCAGTCCGTTGTACTTGGGCTGCATAAAAAAAGAAAACAAACTTTAACTCCCCTTCCTCCAGTCCGGTCTTCTTCCTTCTTTTGTGTGCACGGATCGTCACACTGCGCTCAGCCTATCACCGACCGCAACAATGTCCCACCTTGGCCGGTGATAGGCTGAGTGCAGTGTGATGATCCGTGCACACTGAAGAAGGAAGAAGACCGGACCGGAGGACCGAACAGCTGTAGCGGAGCTACAAGGGAACAGAGGAAGGTGAGTTTAAGTTTGTTTTCTTTCTTTTTTTTTGTAGCACAACGGACTGAAGTTACTTTCCAGTAGACTACTTCTTTAAACTGTTATAGCCAGGGGTCGAAGTACTAATGATAATGCTAAATTTTAGTTTTTTTATTTTAATAAGTTTGCAAAAATTTCTAATATGCAGAGTGATAGGGGATTTTTTTTATTTTAGCACAAGGTTGCAACAACATAACAAAAAATAAAAAGTAGTAAGAATCTGAAAACTTTCAACATGAATTGTTTATGCACAATAGGTGTATACAATATATTGAATATTCTATTAAACTATAAGCTTTCATATTTTGGAGGGAGGGGGGCACACTGGGGGCCATGACAAAAGTAGGGGGGCTACACAACACAACGCTACATACTGTACATGACACCAGAATATAATAGTGCTGCACTCTGTGCTGCTATGGTATAATCGTGCCACACACTACACTGCCAGAATATCAAAGTGCCACATTATGTACCCCAGGACTTAATAGTGCGACAATTTGTGCTGCCAGAACATAACGCCACACACTGTGACGCTAGGATATAATAAAGCCACATACTGTGCCATTAGGATATAATAGTGCCACAAAAAAAGTGAAAAGAAAAGGTAATAGATGTGCATTAACCCCTCCACTAATAAAGGTTAAGACCCCTTTTCATCCCTTTCCCCATTTTTAAATAAAATAATATAAACAAAAATGAACATAAATATACATGGTATCGCCGCGTGCGTAAATGTCCGAACTATTAAAATATAACATTAATGAAAGTGCAAAGTCAATGGCGTAAACATAAAAAATAAAAAAATAACAGGACCCCTAATTTTTGGTCACGTCAAATACCAGAAAAAAATATTAAAAAGTGAGCAAAAAGTCCAATCAAACAAAAATAGTACGGATAAAAAATATAGATCGCCGGCGCAAAAAATGACCCTCATACATCCTTGAATATGAAAAAAATGTAAGCTATAGGGTCAGAAGAGGACAATTTAAATTCATACTCATTTTTTTTATAAAAAGATCACATTTTAAGATAGTAAATTAAAACAGAATAAAGAATATAATGTGTAATTTTTCCCAAAAAGTGTGTATAATCAAACCCCCCACCCCAATGCCAAAAGTTGCTAAATTGGGGTGTTTAAGGAGAAATATCATGCAAAAAATCTTCTCCTTAACCCCTTAAGGACCATGGACGTACGCGTACGTCTAAGCATCCTGGTAGTTAAGGACCAAGGACGTACGCGTACGTCGTGGGAATTTCGGGCCTGCCGGGCGGGGACCGATCGGGGGTGACTGCTGATCAGCAGTCATCCCATGCAAATGCCCAGGGGGGTCATCAGACCCCCCCATGTCGGCGATCGCAGAAAATCGCAAGTGAATTCACACTTGCCATTTACTGTGATTCCGGCGGAGATACAAGGTGATCTGGGGTGTAGGATACACCCCCAATCACCTCCTGTATCTATGGGGAGGTGGCGATTTCATCACCCTCCCAGGATCGCTGCTATTCGTCCAGCCAATAGCAGCCGGCAGGGGAGGGGTTAACAGCATCCCCCTGCAGCTCCCACGGCTGGCTGAGTTCAGTCAGCGGTCAGAGATGCAGGAGGAAGCAAGGGACCCCCCCCCCCTTGGCCGAGATCGGAGCCCCCTCAGGAGATCAGAAGCCCCCATAGAACAGGTAGGGTAAAAAAAGTGAAAGTAAAAAATAAAAAATTTCCCCCCCCCGACCCCCTAATAGGTCCCCAAGGGTCCTCTGCAGTTTTTTCAGTGTGACCCGGACCCTATTAGGGTTTCAGGGCGCTGCGATTTGCCACCCCCCCCCCCCCCCCCCCATTTTTTTGGGCTGCAGCAGCTTTTTTTTTTTACCCCATATAATGGTGTGTGATTTTTAATCACACACGGTTATATAATAGTCACACCAAACACACACTACATACTCCCCTGCCCCCCCCCCCTACACACTCCCCCTACCCCCCGCCACCTCCCCTCCCCACCACCACCACCGTAGAAAAAAGGCGATGGCTCACCTGGCATTTTCGGCAGCGGAGGCATACGCTTTTCTTGCATCCAACTCTGAATCTTCCAGTGAGGACGATAAAGATCCTACATTCCTGTGTTCTTCATCGTCCTCCTCATCATCTAGTACTGATGATGAGTCCCCTGTACGGCGGCGGAGACGCCGCCAGGCGAGGCCACTCACCCCCCATGAAAGTGGCCCAGTGGCCGGCACTAGTGCGAGTGGTGATGCCGCTCGTACTAGGAGTCCAACCCCCCAGTCAAGTTTACCGGAGCCCCCTTCCGGTGAACCTGTCTGGACACCCCCAGAGGGTTATCAGCCACGGGTTACGGAGTATGTTGGCGACTCCGGAATCCAGATTGACAATTCTGGATTCACTGAAATTGACTATTTGTCAATTGACAGTTTTGTCAATCACATGGTGGAGCAGACGAATCTGTACGCCAGGCAGTTCATCGCCCACCACCCTGATTCTGTTTTGGCCAGGCCCAGTGAATGGTACGCCATTGATGCAGCAGAGATGAGGACATTTTGGGGCCTCTTGCTGCATATGGGCCTGGTCAAAAAACCAAGTGTCAGGCAGTACTGGAGAGGGGACATCTTCTACCAGACCATAAGCCATAATATGGATTTTTAGGTGAAAATTGAAAGGGTTATGAATTTTAAAAGGTAAGGAGGAAAAAACGAAAGTGCAAAAACTGAAAAACCCTGAGTCCTTAAAGGGTTAAAGTGAAAGTGGTCAGATGTGCAAAAAACGCTCTGGTCCTACAGTGAAAAGTGGCCTGGTCCTTAAGGGGTTAAACACATTCCCTCCTCAGAGTTGGTTTCATCTACTCAGAACTCACCTGAGGTGATCATGTGTTTCCCTATAAAATGAAATGCTTTCTATGGAGTAATGTGTATGCTGACACCTGAAATGCACCACATGACTTTCCTTGTCCTGATGTTAGTTTTTAAACAATAAATTGTTGAAGATTGTGCGTTCTGCGCTGGACAAACTCTTCTTTTCCTATGTATGTATGATAGGCTAAGTTCACATTGCCATTGCCTTCAGTCCCATTTAGGGTCTGTTTGGATGGACCTTGGAATGGGTCGGAAGACAACTGACACTGCTGGTTGCAATGGACCCCATTCAAGTGATGGGGATCTGGTAGTTAAACAGAGTTTAGAAAGAAAAAAATAGTGCATGCACTAAAGCTGGGCGGTATGACCAAATATGTGTATCACGGTATTTTTGTAACTTATGGCGGTTCCACGGTATATAACAGTATTCCCCCCCCCCCACTCAAATCATGTGACCCGCGAGCTCTGTTCTGCTTCTCTCACCCCCCCCCCCCCCCCCCCCAAATAATTATCAACCCAGCGCTGCGCTGTCCCCATCGGGGCCAGATGGAGAAGAAAAGGGAAAGACGCTGATTAGAGAAAACGTAATTTGTGTCTGCGATGCTTTTCTGTTTTTTTTTTGCTCGTCAACTTCGGTCGGGGTGCCCCGCGAAAATTTTTTCTTAGGAGGGGTGCCCCGAGTCGAGTCGAAAAAGGTTGGGAAACACTGACCTATAATCATTTTATGTGCTCTCTAATTTCCAAGGCAGATGATTGGAAGAACAGGATGTGGCACAATAATGTGCGGTTGGTGGTACTGGAAAAAGCGTAAGGTGCTAACTATACAGAAATTTTTGAGTACTGGCTGGCAACTGTCTTTGGAAAGGATTCCGTGTGTCCAATGTACGTGGCAGAATGTGCTCACCAGGTACTCACCCACCCACTGCTGCCATGCCTGTCACCATGGGCAGTTACTGTCAAGTTGCTTTATTCCCAGGATCGTTTTGTTGCATCAGACGAAGCTATCAATGGTCAGCAGATATTTCTTTTTCGCTAATTATTTGGCTGATGTTCAGAAGAAATGGGCATCTCCAATGCATGTCTGCGAGTGGTGGCTGCAGGGGAAACCCAATTCTTCTCTAGCCTCAAAGAAGCTGCACGGTGGCTTGATGTTAATGAGCAACATCTACAAAGAGGTAATGGGCCTACCAATCGAAGATCTGCTGTGCTCTGGACATGTATCCTTTGTTTGATTTTTATGCTTTATTTATTCATGCAGAGGGTGAACACTGTTCCATGTTAACTAACTTGTATTCCTATGTTGGTGCATAAGGTTATATTGATCCTGAAATAGTGGGACTCTAAATGTAATCTCTGTAGTGAGGCGTATGACTGCCGCATCATTGCCGTGCTCTGCTTCAGGGAAGACTGGTGCCCCCGCCTTTTCTATTTACTATGTTTTATGTTTGATTCCTTAGTAGGTCCTGTTTTTTTCTTAACTTGAGTCACTTGTTGGCTCTGTGTTATTTTTTACCCTCTGCTGCCACCTACTGGTGTTCTGTGGCAATGCTGGGACCAAAGTTATAATTTTTTTTTTTGCAATGGGTACATTTACGGCGGAAATTTATAAATGTGTGATAAACATGCCTTTCTGTGCACAATGTTCTAAGTACGGACAGGAAAAGTTGAGGATAGAAGTTGTTCATGGGCACATAATAATTCTGCATTACATGTCATGACTGCCAAATTAAGGACGCAGGGTTTTTCCTTTTTCATTTTTCCCTCATCACCTTCTAAAAATCATAACGCTTTCAATTTTGCACCTAACATTCCATATTATGGCTTATTTTTTGCGCCACCAATTCCACTTTGCAGTGACATTAGTCATTTTAACGGAAAAATGTAAATTTCACTTTATTCTGTAGGTCCATACGATTAAAATGATACCCTACTTATATAGGTTTGATTTTGTATTACTTCTGAAAAAATATCATAATTACCGTATTTATCGGCGTATAACACGCACTTTTTAGGCTAAAATTTTTAGCCTAAAGTCTGTGTGCGTGTTATACGCCGATACACCACCAGGAAAGGCAGGGGGAGAGAGGCCGTCGCTGCCCGCTTCTCTCCCCCTGCCTTTCCTGGGGTCTAGAGCGCTGCTGTCGGCCCTTTTCACCCCCTGGTTATCGGCGCCGCTGCCCGTTCTGTCCCCCTGACTATCGGTGCCGGCGCCGATAGCCAGGGAGAGAGAAGCGGCGCCGACAGCCAGGGGGAGAGAAGGGGCAGCGGCACCCATTGCCGGCGCCGCTGCCCCGTTGCCTCCCCCCATCCCCGGTGGCATAATTACCTGAGTCGGGTCCGCGCTGCTCCAGGCCTCCGTCGTGCGTCCCCGGCGTCATTGCTATGCGCTGAATGGCGCGGCGCATGACGTCAGAGCGCCGCGCCGTGCATAGCAACGACGCTGGGGACGCACGACGGAGGCCTGGAGCAGCGCGGACCCGACTCAGGTAATTATGCCACCGGGGATGGGGGAAGGCAACGGGGCAGCGGCGCCGGCAATGGGTGCACCTGTCGCTTCTCTCCCCCTGGCTATCGGCGCCGGCACCGATAGTCAGGGGGACAGAGCGGGCAGCGGCGCCGATAACCAGGGGGTGAAAAGGGCCGACAGCAGCGCTCTAGACCCCAGGAAAGGCAGGGGGAGAGAAGCGGGCAGCGACGGCCTCTCTCCCCCTGCCTTTCCTGGGGGTATATCGGGGTATACACGCGCACACACGCACCCTCATTTTATCATGGATATTTGGGTAAAAAACTTTTTTTACCCAAATATCCTTGGTAAAATGAGGGTGCGTGTTTAGGCCGGTGCGTGGTATACCCCGATAAATAGTTACATAGTTAGTATGGTTGAAAAAAGACATACGTCCATCAAGTCCAACCAGGGGATCAAGTCCAACCAGGGGACAAATACGGTACATGCAGGAAAATTTATGCGTTTAAAATTGTAATCTTCTGACCCCTTTAACTTTTTTATTTTTCCGCGTACGGGGCGGTATCAGGGCAAATTTTTTGATCTGAAGTTTTTATCGGTACCATTTTTGTTTTGATTGGACATTTTGATATTTTTATTAATTTCTGTGTGCTATAAAAAGTTACCAAAAATACGCGTGTACGCCATTGACCATGCGGTTTAATTAACGATATATTTTTTATAGTTAGAACATTTCCGCATGCGGCGATACCACATGTTTGTTTTTACTTACACAGGTTATTTTTTTTTTAAATGGGAAAAGGGGGGTGATTCTTAGTTTTATTAGGGAAGGGTTCATCATTAGTAACTTTTTTTTTTTTTTGCTATGTTATAGCCCCCTCTAGTGGCTATAATATGCATTACATTGATTTCTAACAGTGATCATCAGCATAGAACTACATTTGGATGATCAGTGTTATCAGGGCTTGAGAAGTCGATCGCCGGAGGCAGGTAACGGACCCTCCACTTGTTTCCTAGCTGATCGGGACATCGCGATTTCACAGTTATGGTCCCGATCAGCCTGACTGAGCTGCCGGGATGCAATTTTTTCAACTTTAGACACGGCGATCAACTTTGATCGGCGCGTCTAAAGGGTTAATAGAGTGCAGCACAACGATTGTTGCCCCACGCTATTAGCCCAAGGTCCCGGCTTTCATTAGCCACCAGGACCGACCTGCCATGACTCCCTGTGTCCTTAAGAGGTTAACTCTTTTGAGGGGTTGTCCAGTGGAATGTTTTTTTTTTGTTACAATAAAACTTTTCTCGGCTCCCTTATAGCCTCCAATATTAGGACGCCTCGCTTCCGCTGATCGTCTTTCCCCCAAAGCTGCAGACGAGAGGCCAAAGTGCCGCTCAGCCAATCACTGGCCGCAGCATTGTCCCATCTCCGCCAGTGATCCAGATGCTATAATCTGCAGCCAGGGAAATTATACCACATGCTACGAGGAAGCGGAGGAAGGTGAGTTGAAGGCTTTATTATTTTATTAGGTAGGCTGGGCATATAAGTAAAATACATTTCAATAGATAACCCCTTTACACCAGGGTACTCCAGTGTAAAACATAATTTTTTTTAAATAAATTGGTGCCAGAAAATTCAACAGATTTGTAAATTACTTTTATTTGAAAATCCTTCCAGTACTTATCAGCTGCTGTATACTGCAGAGAAAGTTCTTCTTTTTGAATTTATTTTCTGTCTGACCACAGTGCTTTCTACTGACACCTCTGTCCATGTCAGGAATTGTCCAGAGCAGGAGAGGTTTGCAATGGGGATTTACTTGTACTCTGGACTGTTCCTGATACAGACAGAGGTGTCAGCAGAGAGCACTGTTGTCAGACTAAAAAGAACTCCAGAAAGAAATACAACTTCCTGAGAAGCATAAAGCAGCTGATAAGTACTGGAAGGATTAAGATTTTTAAATGGAAATAATTTAGTAATCTGTTTAACAGGATTAGATAGATTAACAGGATTAGATACATTTATGGAACAAAATAACATTAATGCTTATGAAGAAATATAAAATCCCATCCCTTCCCCAATATCGCGCCACACCCCTACTCCTTAATTCCCTGGTTGAACTTGATGGACATATGTCTTTTTTCGACCGTACTAACTATGTAACTTTCAGGTACCACTTGATTTAAAAAAAATTGTTTTCCACCGGAGTATCCCTTTAAGGACAGAGCTTATTCTGGCCTTGAAGACACATACAATTTTCATTTTTGCATTTTTGTTTTTTTCCTCTTTGCTGTTTAAAGAGCCATAACTCTTTTTTTTTTCAACTACAGACCCATATAAGTGCTTGTTTTTTTGTACCAATTGTACTTTGTAATGACACCTTTCATTTTACAATAAAATGCATTGTGCAACAAAAAATATATATTTGTGGTGGTAAATTGAAAAGGAAACCAGTCAGTATGAATAACATGATACCCACGGTTACATGCTTTTCTATTAGTATACTGCTTTAAAAATAAATTAAACTTTTTTAACAAAATAAGTATGCTTAACCTCCACACCCTGCGTTATTAACCCTTTCAAAGTTGATCGCCACGTCTAAAATGAAAGTGAAAGCTTCCCGACTGCTCGGGACCATCGCGGTGAAATCACGATGTCCCGATCAGCTAGAAATCGAGCGGAGGTCCCCTCACCAGCCTCCGTTGCGTCCGATCGGCGCTCCAAGCCTGAAATCCAGGCTTGAACAATCGACCACCGATTACACTGATCTTTGCAGTGTCAATGCACGACAATGATCTGTGTATGAGATCGGTATCTGCAGTGATATAGACACCAGGGGGGGGGGGGGGGCTATAACACAGCAAAAACAAAGTGTAAAAAAAAAGGTAATGAAGATCGATTAACATCTTCCCTAATAAAAGTAAGAATCACCCCCCTTTTCCCATTTAAAAAAAACCCTTTGTAAATAAAAATAAACATATGTGGTATCGCCGCATCCGGAAATGTCCGAACTATAAAATTAAATGATTAAATGGCATACGCACAAAATTTCAAAAGTCACACAAAAGTCCAAAATAGCATTTTTTGGGTCACTTTTTATATCATGAAAAAATGAATAAAAAGCTATCAAAAAGTCTGATCAATATAAAAATGGTACCGATAAAAACTTCAGATCACTTCAGATTAGCCCTCATACCGCCCCATACGCGGACAAATAAAGTTATAGGGGTCAGAAGATGACCATTTTAAACGTATACATTTTCCTGCATGTAGTTATGATTTATTTTAGAAGTAATACAAAATCAAACCTATATAAGTAGGGTATCATTTTGACCGTATGGACCTACAGAATAAAAAGAATGTGTAATTTTTACCGAAAAATACACTGCGTAGAAATGAAAGCCCCCAAAATTTACAAAATGGAATTTTTTCTTCAATTTTGTCGCACAATTTTTTTTCCACTTTGCTGTGGATATTTTGGTAAAATGACTAATGTCACTGCAAAGTAGAGTTGGTGGCGCCAAAAATAAGCCATAATATGGATTTTTAGGTGCAAAATTGAAAGCGTTATGAAAATGCAAAAATTGAAAAACCCTGCGGTTATATAATACTATAACGTACGTATTTTTCCATATTCAGGGATGTATGAGGGCTAATTTATACAACGTGATTTGTAGTTTTAATCGGTACCACTTTTGCTGCATATATGTGACTTTTTGATCACTTTTTATTCAATTTTTTCTGGGATGTGCAGTGACCACAAATCAGCAACTGGTATTTTTTTTATGTTTACACCTTTTACCGTAAGGGATCATTTACATTATATTTTGATTAATTTATTTCTAGTTTTTTTTTTTTTTACTTTTTTTTGTAAAATGGGAAAAAGGGGGTTGATTTAAATTTGTATTGGGGGAGGGGTTTATTCACATTAAAATATTTAGATTAGGTGACTATTAAAAGCAATCACTGGAATGCTATTACTGTGATATTGGTTATCCACTTGTGGTGGCAATGAAAGATACATGTGGTAGAGCAGCAGAAAGTTATAGAATTAGGGTGCATAATAGGACATCAAACACATTAGATCTCCGAAATATACTTGCCATGCACCCAAATGGATACCACACACACCTACACCCTAATGCAGGTTTCGCACATGGCCTTTGTCAGGGGGCATCAAAATGAAATGCCTAATGCTGCTATGCAGCTGGAAAAGGTACAGAAAGCTGCAGCTACCAGAGCAGAATGGACTCCCTGTGGAGGTTTTAAAAAAAAGTTTGGGGGTATTTTGCTTCCAGAGTTGTTGAGGGTGTTTCAGGCCGCTCTACAGGACGGGGTTTATATACACCAAATGAAGAAGGTATCACTGCAACAAAATATAATCCAACATGAATAAACTTTATTGAAAGGGGAACTCCAGTGGAAACAAGTGGAAAACAAATGTTTTCAAATCAACTGGTGTCAGAAAGTTAAACAGATTTGTAAATTACTTCTATTTCAAAATATGAAGCTTTCAAGAACTTATTAGCTGCTGTATACTACAGAGAAAATTGTGCAGTTCTTTCCAGTCTGACAACATTGCTCTCTGCTGACACCTCTGTCCGTGTGAGGAACTGTCTAGATTAGAAGCATATCCCCATAGAAAACCTCTCTTGCTCTGGGCAGTTCCTGATACGGACAGAGGTGTCAGCAGAGAGCACATTTGTCAGGCTGGAAAGAACTTCACAAATTTCTCTGTAGTATATCTGTAGTACACAGCATCTGATAAGTACTGGAAGAGTTAAGACTTTTAAATAGAAGTCATTTACAAATCGGTTTAACTTTCTGACACCAGTTGATTTGAAAAACATTTTTTCCACTGGAGTTCCCCTTTAAAGTGAATACACATACATTTGAAATCTGGGGTCCTCAAACTACGGCCCATGGACCACATGCGGCCCGCTGAGGACATTTATCCGGCGCGCCGGGTGTTTTTACCATCGCTGCCTGTCTGTTCCTTTTTTTAGAAGTGATGGATCATAGGAATTGTAGTCCGGCCGCAATCAAGCTTCAGGTGGTGGGAGAAACCGAACAGCGCAGCCGGACTACAACTCCCACCTCCCAAGATTCAGAGGAAGCCAGGGCATTTGGGAGGGGCCGGCTGTGCGGTGACTTTTGGGCAGTGAAGGTCGGAAGCTGGCTCTTGGGAGAGAGAGCGTGGGCGACGTGACAGACTGAGCATCACAGCGCAGCCACAGTCTTTTAGAGCAGAGGCAGCTTGGAGGAAATTGGCAGCATCATTTCCCCCCCTGAACCGAAGAGGTGAGACAGATGACACTCACATCCCATGGTCACTACTTGGGCTGTGCTGGTGAGCACTGATTGGGCTGCGCTGGCAAGCACTGATTGGGCTGCAGTGGTGGGCACTGATTGGGATGCAGTGGTGGGCACTGATTGAGCTGCGCTGGTGAATGGTTCAATGGGCCAATTGACTGGACTTGCCCCCCAGGCCTATGGCTGCCAACCCTCCCCTAGCTGTGCTTGACTGGCTCTCCCTCCCTCATCTCCCTCACTTGTCCCTCGGCTCTACTCCCAGTGATATTCCTGTGTGCTGGGGATGTATGTCTCTGTGTGCAAAGTTATTGCTGGTATATCGTTTTTGTAGCGCTGTATATATATATTGGTATTATACTAATAACAATTTGGAATCCCTAGGAAACAATGATGTCAAGAAAGAGAAAAATTGACTCTGAGTGTAGGATATTCAAAGAACAGTTGACTTATGATTACTTTTTCATGCAGTACAAGGAAAGAGCTGTGTGTCTGATATGCCAGAATATAGTGTCTGTGTTCAAAGAATACAATTTGCGTCACTATGAAACTCAACATAAAGATAAATATGATTGTTTGGTTGGAGAAGTGAGAAAAGATTAAATATTAAAACTGAAAAATGCATTGACAACTCAACAAAATACTTTTGTGAAGCAGAAGCAGCTAAATATTTCATCACTGCGAGCAAGTTTTCAAGTTGCCAAGCTAATAGCGTGCACTGGCAGACCATTCGTGGAGGGAGAATCGGTTAAAGAATGCCTTCTTTCTGTTGACAAAGAGATGTGTCCAGAGAAGGCCAATTTATTTAGTACAGTGAGTCTTTCAGGACCTACAATTACATGGAGAATTGAAGAAATTGGAAACAATTTGCATCAGCATTTGCAAAACTCGACATAAAAACTTTCCTATTTTTCTTTGGCACTAGACGAAAGCAATGATGTTTGTGATTCTGCACAACTTCTAATTTTTATTCATGGGACAAATGACTATTTCGAAGTCACAGAAGAGCTTGCTGCACTGCAAAGAATCAACGGAACAACTAAAGGAGAGGATATCCATGAAAAGGTTTGCCCAACTGTGAATGGTTTGGAGCTGGACTGGTCTAAACTAGCCAGTGTGACAACTGATGGTGCTCCTAGGATGGACCCCACGTCTAAGAAAGGTGTAATTCATCGCATTAACCAAGAGATGGACAAACATAACCATTCTCATCCAATAGCCATACACTGCCTCATCCACCAACAAGTGCTGTGTAGTAAATCACTGAAGTGGGACTCTTATGAAAATTGTGGTATCTTGTGTTAACTTCATTAGAGCTCATGCACTAAACCACAGACAATTTCAGGAATTTCTGTCTGATCTAAATGTTGACTATGAAGATGTTCTGTACCACACAGAAGTCCATTGGCGGAGTCGAGGGAGAGTTTTGAAACCTTACTATGACTTACTTCCACAGATTACAGCTTTTCTGCTTTCAAAAAACAAAGAAGTACCAGAGCTCAATGATGCAGAATGGAAATGGCATCTTGCCTTTCTGACAGATGTAACAGAGCTACTCAACAGCTTCAATGTGCAACTTCAAGGAAAGGGGAAGCTCATCTGTGATATGCAATCACATGTCAAAGCATTTGAAGTAAAATTAGGCCTCCTCATCAAACAAGTGAAGGAGGAAAACTTCTGCCATCTCCCCACAACTCAAAATCTGTTAGCGGAAAAACCATTGGTTGCATTCACAAACAAAACGTGTGGAAAAATTGCAAAAGGAGTTCCAAATTAGATTTAAAGAGCTTCATCTCCATGAACAGGACATACAGCTTTTCCGTAACCCATTTTCTACTGACATTGAAAATATGGATACAATTTACCAAATGGAACTGGCTGAACTGCAGAATTGTGACTCTCTGAAAGACGCATTCAAGTAAAGCAGCCTTCATAATTTCTATGCATCTCTCCCCTCTGAGATATATCCTCATCTTAGGAACCATGCACTCAAAATGGCAACCATCTTTGGCAGCACTTATGTCTGTGAACAGACATAAGAGTGAAACATTTGAAATCTCCAACCAGATCTAGACTAACTGATGCATCACTTGTTACAACTGGCAGTGACAAATATGGAACCAGACATTGACCATCTCACTAGCCAAAAGCAGGCCCATAGTTCCCATTGAAATACTGGTAAGTTTGTTGATTTAAATTTACTTGTTCTTTATTTTACATATTGTATTTGTTCCCGTTTTGTTTCTTCACTTCAAAATAAGATATATACAGTCTGGCCCTCCAACGGTCTGAGGGACAGTGAAGAGGCCCCCTGTTTAAAATCATGTAAAAGAGAGAATCACATAGGCACTTAGAATGAAAAATACAGAGAAAAAAGGTGGAGGTATCAGATCGGTACATATAATCACACAGAAATACAGAGAAAATAGAATATAATATTGAGCCAAACGCCGGGAGAACTGCCCCGGCCGGAAGCGTCTCACCAGCTAGCTTCCCTGGTAATGCAATGTTATGCCGTGACCCGATAAAACTGCTAGTGACGTCACTACTGCAAGCGCATAGGGCCAAAAAAGATCTTATGCGTTTCAGAAAGTATGCTTTCCTTCCTCAGAGATCAATGGCTATGCTGGGTCACAGCTATTTATGCTCAGTTTGTCCATCTTTAATTACAATATCCACCTCGCTCTGATTAAAAGCTTCCAACTTAAAGGGGCCTCATCTATTTCACCAGATAGTATTAAGACATTGTTGCTTGAATCAAAAGAGCAGTACCTGTGCAAAGAATGCATCATAAACGCACCATAGTGTGAACATGGTCCAACACAAAACTTTTCCAAAAATTGCTAAAAATGTTTCAAGTATTGTTAAATAATAAAATTGATGTTTTATACATATGCAAACATTTCAAAATCTGTGTTTAGACAAAGTGGGGCCATAGAATTCAAATTAAAAATCCATCTGCCTTCTGCACTGGACATGGCTGCTATATAGTCTCCACCTCTCCAATGTTTCACTACTTGCTCTATTCCGAAGAATTGTGAACCAGAAAAAGAGGCATTGTGTTTTTCTAAATAATGTTTTGATAAGGGGTGTCCCAAAAATGTTCTTCCTATATTGTAAACATGTTCCCCAATCCTTTTTGACAACATGTTTGGTTCTTCCCACGTATGTTTTTTCACAAGGGCAAACTATCCCATAAATAACTCCTTTAGTTTTACAATTTATGTGTGTCTTTATGGATTGGTTCTATTTCAAATACTGGTTTTCCTTTTGAAATTTTGCATCCTTTGCATAGGCAGCAAGGAAAAAAATCCCGATGTTTGCAGGAATGTGGATACGTTCTTCCCCCTATCATTTTTAACTGTTGGTGCTACACAATTCCCTATGTTAACTGATTTACGAAAAACAAATATGTTTTTTTTTTTTTGGGAGCAGTTCACCTATTGTACGGTCGCCTTGCAAAATATCCCAATGTTTCTGGACAATTTTTTTTAAACAAAAAACTATGACTGTTGTATGTTGTAATGATGGGGATTTTTATCTGGTCCTGTGCATCGCGATCTCCGGTTTTGTCTTTATTAATTAACAGAGAATCACGGTCTAAATTCTGAATTTGTTCTGCAGTTTGCTCTAGGATCTCTTTCTTATACCCCTTTTCCTTGAATTTATTCTGTAATTTATGTGCCTCTTTTCTATATTCTTCCAGTTCCGTACAATTTCTGCGGAGACGAATGAATTGGCTCCTAGGTATGTTATTTAGCCATATGGGTAGGTGACAGCTATTCAAATCAATGTAGCTGTTGCTATCTGTCATTTTTCTATATGTTTTTGTAAGAATTTGGTGATATCTAATGAAAATAGTAATATCTAAAAAGTTGATTTCAGTCCGACTAACAGTAGGAGTAAAGGACAAATAAAATTCATTCTTATTTAACTTATTTAAAAACAAATTTAGCTCCTCCTCGGACCCTTTCCAAATAAAAAATATATAATCTATAAAACGATGCCAGAGGACCAGGTTTGATGCCAGGTTTTCTCTTGTGTGGATGGCTAGATCCTCCCAATACCCCAGGAAGGGTCCGAGGAGGAGCTAAATATCTCTGCACACAGTTACAGGACTTCACCTAGGTTCTGCCAGTTATCCGGGACCACAACAGAGAGGTAGAAGTCAAAGAACCGCAAACTCAAATTGAAGCTGCGCTTTACCGGTGAACTCTGCATGAACTCTAAGTAAATGCCATACAGTTTAGGTCCTTCTATAGTGCCAATGCACAATACTATTGTTTAAATAACCCCCTTTCTAGAGTGAAAAAACAGGGATTCACTCCATTGCATCAAGGCTGCTTAATTATACATCTAGTGCGCCGGTGTTGTATTTATTATATATTAGAATATAATATTGCACAACCCAAATTCAATAGCAGCATACAGCATATAGCAGCAGAAAGTTATACAATTAGGGAAAGTGCATAATTGGACATCAAAACACATTAAATCTCCGTAATATACCTGCCATGCACCCAAATGGATACCACACACCTAAACCCCGACGCACGTTTCGCGTATTGGCTTTCTCAGGGGGTGGTATAATGAAATGCCTAATGCTGTTATGCAGCTGGAAAAGGTACAGAAAGCTGCAGCTACCAGAGCAGAATGGACTCCCTGTGGAGGTTTTAAAAAGTTTGTGGAAATTTTGCTTCCAGAGTTGTTGAGGGTGTTTCAGGCCGCTTTACAGGATGGGCTTTTAAAGAGATGGTGGTGTTGGGCCCTCTATTCCAATACTATTATCCTATTCTCCCTTAAAATCATTGCAAAGGCCTTGGTTGTGTATCTTTTGAGAGTAATCTCCTCAATACACTCTGATAAACTGGGTTCTAGCCTGCAAAATGTATGGCAACAATAATAATATCAATATCAGGAGACTCTATCTTAATATGTAACTGACAGCTGATAATATATTTATATTTAAGAAATATAATACCATTGATACCATATAAGGGATTATATACAGGACCATATGGAGGTAGATACCAGCTGTACATAGGATCAGTATACAATATAAGGAATTATATACAGGATCATATAGAGGTAGATATCAGCTGTCCACAGGATCTGTATACTATATAAGAGACTATAGACAGGACAATATAGAGGTAGGTACCAGCTGTACACAGGATCAGTATACAATCTAAGGAATTATATACAGGACTATATAGAGGT
Organism: Hyla sarda; assembly: GCF_029499605.1. Classification (NCBI taxonomy): domain Eukaryota; kingdom Metazoa; phylum Chordata; class Amphibia; order Anura; family Hylidae; genus Hyla; species Hyla sarda. Next base: position 270,871,470 of record NC_079194.1, on the reverse strand, counting down.
AGATGCCAGCTGTCCACAGGATCTGTATACTATATAAGAGACTATAGATAGGACCATATAGAGGTAGGTACCAGCTGTACACAGGATCAGTATACAATATAAGGAATTATATACAGGACCATATAGAGGTAGATACCAGCTGTACACAGGATCTGTATACCATATAAGTAAGAATATATTCAGTGGCCATATAGAGTTAGATATCAGCTGTACACAGAATCTGTATACCATATAAGTGATTACAGTTACATCTAGGGACTCACAATTGTGTATTTTCTGATCAGCGGCATCCTCTTTCCTTTTCTTCTCCGTCCGGATTAGACTGCCATGTAGATCTCTTAACATCTTCAAGACAAACATGTTTGACTCTGCATTTTTTCAGTGCCCTGCCCTCCCCTTCTATACACAATCTTCTCATCTATAGGCCCACAAACTGTAATAATGCCCTCCTTGGTATCCTGCACTGTAAAAGGGCTAGTAGGTAGGTAGGTAGCCAGGCATTTAGGTAGGTGGTCAGCTAGATAGTTAGGCAGCCATGTAAGAAGGCCAGGTATGTACGTAGTTAGGTAGCCAGTTATGTGGTTAGGTAGCAAGATACATAGGTAGGTAGTTAAGCAGCCAGGTATGTGGGTAGTTAGGCAGCCATGTATGTGGGTAGTTAGGCAGCCAGGTATGTAGAAGGAACTAGTTAGGCATCCAGGTATAAAGATAGCCAGGTAGTTAGTCAAGTAAGTAGCAAGCACCCCCCTTCACCCAGTGGCGAGTCGAGTCTCGGGAGGGGCATTATCAGAGTATTTTGTGTTAGCTGACAGAAAATAAGGTGTTGCTTATGGAACTTACAGGTAGGTAATGTCCCCAGGTAGGTAGTGTCCCCAAGAGGTAATTGACCCTATTAGGTCATGCCCCCAGGTAGTTAATGTCCCCTGGGTAGAGTTCCCCCACATTAGGTATAGGCAGCAGAGCTCCCTCACATTAGGTATAGGCAGCAGAGCTCCCGCACATTAGGTACAGGCAGCAGAGCTCCCCCACATTAGGTACAGGCAGCAGAGCTCCCCCACATTAGGTACAGGCAGCAGTTCACCCACAATAGGTATAAGCAGCAGTTCCCCCACAATAGGTATAGGCAGCAGTTCCTCCACAATAGGTATATCCAGCAGTTTACCCACATAGCATATAGACAGCAGTTCCCCCACATTAGATATAGGCAGCAATTTCCCTACATTAGGTGTAGGCAACAGCTCCCCCACATTAGGTATCGGCAGCAGTTCCCCCACATTAGGTATAGGCAGCAGACATTAGGTAGGCATCCACTCCCAGTCACCTGATGCAGTAGAAAATTGTGTCACCCCCCCCCCCCCCATCATTATTATTATGCCAAGTAAGGGGAAAGCATTCAAGAAATTTCTACCATGTAAAACTACATCTCCCAGTATGACCTAAGCAGTGGTAAGGGGATGCTGGGAGTGTTGTTTCACCCATTACTGCAGAATGTACAAGTGACTCCCGCTCTGATGGGACATAGAGAGGAGAATACACAATGTTATCAGGTGACGTCTTATCTATAGTCTTTCCATATCTAATTCAGATAGTACATACCTCCATGACTTGTTCCAGCTAAATCTCTCTGCAGAACTTGATGCCCAGATGGCTCCTCACTTTGTGAGCGGGTTTTGATACTCTATATGAAAACAATAATTATTAGAACACTGCCAAACACCGTAAACTTAATATATACTACTGCCACTCACTGTACCCTCTGTATATAATACTGTCATACTGTACCCTCTGAAAATTATACTACCACACACTGTGCTCTCTAAAAATAATACAGCCACACACTGCACCCTCTGAATATAATACTGCCACACACTGCACTCTCTGAATATAATACTTCCACACACTGCACTCTATGAATATAATACTTCCACACACTGTACCCTCTGAATATAATATTGCCACGCACTGCACCCTCTGTGCATAATAGTACCACACATTATACCCTCTGAATATAATACTGCCACACACTGCACCCCCTAAATATAATACTACCACACACTGCACCCTCTGAATATAATACTGCCACACACTGCACTCTCTGAATATAATACTGCCACACACTGTACCCTCTGAATATAATACTGCCATACACTGCACCCTCTGTGCATAATAGTACCACACATTATACCCTCTGAATATAATACTGCAAAACACTATACCCTCGAAATATAATATAACCCTGCCACACACTGTAGCCTTTGAATATATTACTACCACACACTGTACACTCTGAATATAATACTACCTCACATTGTATCCTCTGCATATAATACTATTACACACTGTGTCCTCTGAAAATAATACTAACACACACTGTTTTCTCTGAATATAATACTACCACACACTGTATCCTTTTAATATAATACTGCCACACAATGTACCATCTGAATATAATACTACCTCACATTGTATCCTCTGAATATAATACTACCACACAATGTACCCTCTGAATAAAACCTTGCCATACAGTGCACCCTCTGAATACAATACTGCAACATACTTGGTCCATAAAAACGGTACCACTGTACCATTTGCTATCTGCTTCTATATTTCTTTATACAGCTGCTGGAGGCTACTTACTACCTACAAAGGGGGAGGGGGGGTTGGCTGCTGTATACAGAGGGACCAGTATATACATGGGTGGCTTATTACTACCTACAAGGTTGGGGGGGGGGTCTGCTGTATACTGAAATACTGAGGGAGTGGCTGTATACAGGGGGCTACTATATACAGGAAGGGGGGTACTTATTACCTGCAAGGGGGGAGGCTACTATATACAGGGGGACTGCTATATACAGGGGGTCTACTATATACATGGGGCTACTTACTACCTACTATAGAAGGGGGGGCTGCTGTATACAGGAGGACCAGCTGTATACAAGGGGCCTACTATATACAAGGGGGGCTTATTACTACCACCTACAAGAGGGGGGGGGCTACTGTATACTGAGGGAGTGGCTGTATACAGGGGGCTGCTACAGTGTATATACTGGAAGAGGGAAACTTACTACCTGCAAAGGGGGGGGGGCTACTATATACAGGGGGGATTGCTGTATACAGGAGGTCTACTATATACAGGGGGGCTACTTTCTACCTAAAGATGGGGGGGGGCTGCTAATGTTAAGGGATCACCCTAACTATGTAATGCATGGAACTACCTACTCTTCCCCAACCCGCTTATCTACCCACCCTATTGTGTGGGACACCAAGGGAGTTATTATTACTGTTTGAAAGATATATGCTAGATGCTGGAAAAGTGCAGAGCCTAAAATGTTTGCCTGGCAGGTTCTATGGAGACGAGTTGATGATGGAAGAAATCGTCATAACGATCTGGGCCGGATGGAGAAGAAAGAGGAAAGTGAACAGCTCCAATCAGAGAAGACGTCACTTGATGTAACTATGTAATCACTTATATGGTCTGCAGAGCCTGTGTAGAGCTGATATCTACCAATACATGGCCTTTTTGGGGCGGGTGGGAGGTGGCGTAAATACTGGTATTTATTGGTAATATAGTTCTTATTATACAGGATTTGGTAAGTAACAGTATGATGGTAATATGTATGGTCATAATGTTCCTCCTTGTATACTGGTATTATTGGTAATATTGGTCTCAGTATTCAGGATTTGGTCAGTAACAGTATGATGGTAATACACTAGACAGCCACAGCGGCCAGCGCTAAGCCCAGCAACTAGAGCAATACATTTAGCATTGATATATTCAAAGCAGTCCCCTTTCCTTTCCTCGTGATTCGCCCATCTTTGGTGTGCCTTAACCCAGGAGTAGGGAAAAGAGGGGACCAAAGGAGGAATACAGATGGGTTTGAAGGAGTAGGTCAGAGGGGTCAGGAGGAGGAGGATGGAGGAGTAAAAAGGGGTCTGGAAGAGGAGGATGGAGGAGTATAGAGGGGTCTGGAGGAGAAGGATGGAGGAGGATAGAGGGGTCTGGAGAAGGAGGATGAAGGAGGTGATCCTTGAGCGGATAAGCACCACGGACTAGGAAAAGTCCAGTCGGTTAAGGTCTAGGCAGTGGGTCAGCAGAGTGGTGCCTTGATCTCCTTTGCCATTGAGGTAGCGGCCAGTCAGGGTTAGGGTGCCTAGCAGGGGTCCGCTGCGAGGCTCTGGAGACTGGAGGGGGGCATAAGGGTTCCCCAGGAACTCAGTCCAATCCGGTAGGGACACGGGGAGAAGGTTGAGGGTAGAGAAAAAAAGCGGCAGGTCCCCAGGCACACTGAGAGAGGTCACAGTGTCTCCAGCCATGACATGTAGGGCAAAGGGGAAGCCCCAGTGAAAGGGGATATTGTGATCCTGAAGTACTCAGAGAAGGGGTCTCAGAAGGGCTCTTTGCTGCAAGGTGCGTCTTGACAAGTCCGGGTATAATTGAAGTGTAACACCATCAAAGTCCACGTCACCCCGCTGTCGCACTTTCAGCATAATCTATTCCTTCAGGACATAACGGTGGACCCGACAGATGACATCTCTCTGTCAAGCAGGGTCAGAACTTGGCACCCGATGGACCCGGTCTATTTCAATATGAGTATCTGAGGGACACTCCAGGAGCATGTTAAAGATCCCAGTGACCATGAGGAGTAAGTCCTTAGTGCGAGTGGCTTCCGGTAGACCGCGGATGTGAATATTATTCCGGCGGCTCCTATTTTCTACGTCATCCAGGTGATCTGCCAGAGCTTGGTTTGTGGAAGACTGGGTATTAATGGTAGATTGCATGTCCCGCAGTGAGTCCAGAACCGAAACCTGGAAGTCCTCTAGGGCCCGCACCCTGCCTTGCAGATTAGCGACATCTTGCTTGACCGGCTGGAGATCCTGGCGCCAGGCGTGTTTCAGATCTAGAGCCAGGGCGCCTGGAGTTCTGGATGACCTTTAAGGAGTGAAACTGCCTGGGCCGGGGGTGGAAGTGAGGAGGTGAGGATCACTCCCTTCTACAGGTCAGGATGTATGATAAATATCAGGTGAAGAAACGGAAGGTTGCTGAGCCATGCGGGCTCTTATGGTGGAGTCAGGCACAGAAGCGGTCAGTAGTTCACTAGGACCATGTGGGTGAGGCAGTAAGGGTTGAGCAGCAGTAGTCAGCAACTCCAGCAGTTGACTCCGTGGTGAGGGGCCCCCAGTCTTTTCCTCTATATCCCCTCTAGTAGTTTCACCATCTGAGGAAGAGAGTTGGAGGCTGGGGGAGCCTGCAGGGCTCCTGAAGATAGAGGGGATACTCTGTGATGGGGACTGAGCTCTGTCTCCAGCATCTAGTAGGAAGTGGGGTGGCCCCTCAGCTGGTGGTGTGGGCAGTCCAGGGTCCCCCTGAGCACGTACCTCCTGTGATACTGGCAGGGACTGGTGCAGTTCAGCGAGCTCCATCCATCCCTCAGGGCTCACTGGGAGGAGAGCTGTGCATGCGGGTCCGGACTGGAGGGCACATATGCAGCAGGGCTGGCGCTCTGCGTCTCTGTGACAGGAGAGCAGTGAAATAGCTGAGTGGGGCCTGTCCCGCGGCTCCCGTCGGCTGGCCAGTCTGCTAAGCGGGTCCCCTGGGGGCAGGCATCCTGGTCGGCAGATCCAGCAGGGCTGGCAATCTCTTCCCCTGCAGCGCAGCGCCCGCGCTGGCCGTGCTCCGGTGCGTGGTGGGAGGTGAGTGGGCAGGAGCTTCTTTAGACTGAGGTACCAGCGCCATCTTGGAATGCCCCAGCATCAGGCCCGGCTGCTCCAGGAGCCCCTGCAGCGGACTAAAATAATTAGAAATCGGGTCCTCGGGTTGCTGGGACTGTCCCCTCGATTTGCGGCCCCTTCCTGACAGTCTAGCTCCCATATGGCAGCAGTATTCCCCCGGGTATGTGGACGTGGGAGCGGAGCTCAGCAGTCCTGCGACCGTCTCCCTCACATGGCAAGGCAAAAAATAAAAACATTTTTACAATAACATGCTGGAGTAGACCCCAACTTTACCTTTTCATAAGGGGTAAAAGGAGAAAAAGCCCTCCAAAATGTGTTAGGCAATATCTCCCGAGTACGGAAATACCCCATATGTGGCCATAAACTGTTGCCTTGAGATACAACAGGGCACTGCAGTGAGAGAGCACCATGCGCATTTGAGGCCTAAATTAGGTATTTGCTTAGGGACGGAACCGGATGCAAGAATTAGACTTGCCTCCGATACCAAAATTACCCTACTGTGAAGGAGAGAGAAAGCAAAGCGCTCCAATGTGCAGATCAAAACAATAAGATGGAGAGCCCCCGCAAAGTGAAAACTCACCAGATGGCGTTGTGCAAAACGTAGAGGCACAACACTCGTAAATGCATTCTCCTTGTGAAGGAGTAGTAATCTTGGACTGCAGCTTATCCCACCCAGGCTGTGCAGCGAGGGAATGAACGGATTTCCAAGGTGTCACACCACTAAAGGTGCGGGCAGAAACAGGATATTCTTGCAGCGCTGTCCACCAGCCAAGGTACGGGTAAAATTAATTTATTAAACACATAATGAATACATGTATTCTTATTTGTTCAATAAATTAATTTTACCCGTACCTTGGCTCGTGGACAGCGCTGCAAGAATATCCTGTTTCTGCCCGCACCTTTAGTGGTGTGACACCTTGAAAATTACCCTACGGCAGTGTTTCCCAAACAGGGTGCCGGAATTCCCACAGCCACACAGGTACGCCCTGGGTCCTTAACCCGTTAACGACCATGGACGTCTAGCTCGTCCATGTACGGTTAACGGGGTATGATGCAGGCTCTCGACTCGAGCCAGGCTTTATCAATCGAGCACATAGCACATAGATCAATAGAATTCTAAGGAACCCCATTGTTCTGTATGAGGCATCAAATGATTCCTACTAAAAGCCCCCTAAGGGGACTAAAAGTGTAAAAAAAAAAATAAAAAAGTTTAAAAAAGTTTAAAAACACACACACATTAACCCCTTATTAAAAGTTTAAATTACCCCCCCCCTTTTCCCAAATTCCATATAAAAAATATATAAAAATAATAAAAATCTACATATGTGGTATCGCCACGTGCCCAAATGTCTGAACTATAAAAATATATCGTAAAATAAACCGCACGGTCAATGGCGTACGCGCAAAAAAATTCTAAAGTCCAAAATAGCGTATTTTTGGTCACTTTTTATACCATTAAAAAGGAATAAAAGGCAATCAAAAAGTCCGATCAAAACAAAAATGGTACCAATTAAAACTTCAGATCACTGCGCAAAAAAATTAGCCCTCATACCACCCTGTATACGGAAAAATAAAAAAGTTATTGGGCTCAAAAGAGGACAATTTTAAATGTATACATTTTCGTGCATGTAGTTATGATTTTTTCCAATAAGCCCTCATATGGATTATTTGGTGCAAAATTAAAAGGGTTATGATTTTTAAAAGGTAAGGAGGAGAATACAAAAGTGCAAAAACAGCTTGGTCCTTAAGGAGTTAAGTCCCAGGACGTCAGGGCATACCTGTACGCCCTGGGTCCTTAAGGGGTTAATGGACTTTCCGCTGCTCTGTTCACACTGAGGAATTTCTGCTACCGTGTTTCTCCGAAAATAAGACCGGGTCTTATATTAATTTTAGTCACAAAAAACACACTAGGGCTATTTTCAGGGTAGGGCTTATTTATTTATGGTATGGGGGGCTGCAGCAGTGTGGAGGATGGGGGGGGGGCTGCAGGAGTGTGGAGGATGGGGGGCTGCAGCAGTGTGGAGGATGGGGGGCTGCAGGAGTGTGGAGGATAGGGGGCATCCTCCACACTCCTGCAGCCCCCCATACTCCTTCAGCCCCCCATCCTCCCCTGTCGTCCTTCACACTCCTACCATACCCTACAGCAGTGTTTCCCAACCAATGTCCTCCAGCTGTTGCAAAACTACAACTCCCAGCATGCCCGGACAGCCAAAGGATGTCCGGGCATGCTGGGAGTTGTAGTTTTGCAACAGCTGGAGGCACACTGGTTGGGAAACACTGCCCTACAGTGCCCCCCACCCCTCTGCCATAATAAACTTGGGTATCGGTACTCATTTCACTTTCTTACCGTACCCTGCAGCGAGATCTTCTCCTGTAGCTTACCGCAGCAGCCGGGGGCAGGGACACGTCCGTGACGTCGGCCGTGCATACGCGCTGACGTTTTAGAACGTCAGCGTCCCTGCCCCGGCTGAATTACGGTAAGCCGCGGGACCAGCCAAAGGAGGCGGGGGGGTGGCCGAGGGGGGCTGTGGGGTCTGCGTGCATTACGCGGGTGGTCGAGGGGGATGTGGAATCTGCGGGCATTACCGCACTGTGATGGCCGGGCGTGGTGTCGGGTCTGCGGGCATTACTGTGGCGGCCGGGGGGGGGGGGCTATGGAGTCTGCGGGCATTACTGTGGGGTCTGCGGGCATTACTGGCGGCCGTGGTCCGGATCTGGACCGTGGTCCGCCAGCAGATTACCCCTGAACTAGGTCTTATTTTCGGGGTAGGGCTTATATTGCAGCCCTACCCCATAATCCTGCTAGGGCCTACTTTCGGGGTAGGGTTTATTTTCGGGGAAACACGGTAGCAGAATTCTGACGCTGAATTCTGTCCCACCTGAAGAATGAACATGTTCTATTTTAAGGCAGAACAGAATTCAGCGTCAGAAAAGTAGAATTGATTAGCCTCCTCCTTCATTTCTGCGTGGAAATTCTGCCCGAATTCCACATGAATTCTGCTCAAATTCCACGCAAATTCCGCACGAATTCTGCACAATGGCTAAAAAGACAGAAGGCAACAATTTCCTGACCGAAATTATTCCTTGTGAATTCCTCAGTGTGAACTTACCCTTAAAGGGTTAGGTATAATCCTTAACCCCTTAAGGACACATGACGTACTGGAACGTCATGTGTCAGCTCCCGATCTATAACGCGGGGCCACGGCGGGACCCGTGGCTAATAGCGCGCGGCATTGATCACGCGGCATTGATCAAGGTGCCGTGCGCTATTAACCCTTTAGACACGGCGTTCAAAGTTGAAAACCGCGTCTAAAGTGAAAGTGAAACCATGCCAGTTACCTCAGGGAGCTGTTCGGGATAGCCGCGGTGAAATCTCGGCATCCCGAACAGCTTACAGGACAGCTGGAGGGTCCCTACCTGCCTCCTCGCTGTCCGATCGCCGAAAGACTGCTCAGTGCCTGAGATCCAGGCATGAGCAGTCAAGCGGCAGAATCATCGATCACTGGTTTCCTATGAGAAACCAGTGATCAATGTAATAGATCAGTGTGTGCAGTGTTATAGGTCCCTATGGGAGCTATAACACTGCAAAAAAACTACTCCTTCCCTATTAAAAGTTTGAATCACCCCCCTTTTCCCATAAAAAAAAAAAAAACTGTGTAAATAAAAATAAACATATGTGGTATCACCGCGTGCGGAAATGTCCGAATTATAAAATATATCGTTAATTAAACCGCACGGTCAATGGCGTACGCGCAAAAAAATTCCAAAGTCCAAAATAGTGCATTTTTGGTCACTTTTTATATAATGAAAAAATGAATAAAAAGCGATCAATAAGTCCTATCAATGCAAAAATGGTACCGTTAAAAACTTCAGATCACGGCGCAAAAAATTAGCCTCATACCGCCCCATACACGGAAAAATAAAAAAGTTATAGGGGTCAGAAGATGACAATTTTAAACGTATTAATTTTCCTGCATGTAGTTATGATTTTTTCCAGAAGTACGACAAATTCAAACCTATATAAGTAGGGTATCATTTTAATCGTATGGACATACAAAATAAAGAGAAGGTGTAATTTTTTACCGAAAAATGTACTACGTAGAAACGGAAGCCCCAAAAAGTTACAGAATGGCGTATTTTTTTTTCAATTTTCACAATGATTTTTTTTTCCCTTTCACCATAGATTTTTGGGCAAAATGACTGACGTCATTACAAAGTAGAATTGGTGGCACAAAAAATAAGCAATCATATGGATTTTTAGGTGCAAAATTGAAAGAGTTATGATTTTTTAAAGGCAAGGAGCAAAAAACGAAAATGCAAAAACGGAAACCCCCCCGGTCCTTAAGGGGTTAAAGGGGTACTCCGGTGCTTAGACATCTTATCCCCTATCCAATGGATAGGGGATAAGATGCCTGATCGCGGGAGTCCCGCCGCTGGGGAACCCTGGGATCTTGCATGCGGCACCCCGTTTGTAATCAGTCCCCGGAACGCATTCGCTAAGGACCTGATTACCGGCGACCACAGGGCGGCGTGTGACGTCACGCTCCGCCCCTCAATGCAAGCCTACGGGAGGGGGCGTGATATCCTTTGGATAGGGGATGAGATGTCTAAGCACCGGAGAACCCCTTTAAGGGGTTAAGTATGAGGGCATCTAAAGACTATATTCTGTCCATCCGTAGTATACTATTGTTTTAGGTCCGGTCAGGAAACAACATATGGGTCAAAAATGAGACGACCGGAGTCACCGTTTGACTCCTGTTGGCTCATTAAAGCAAATGGATTTCAGCGCTGGCCCGGCTGGGGTACGGGAAAGCCCGGTTTGCCCCTCCCCCAGCCGGATTCGGCACCTGTAGTGTAAAACCGAGATGTGAATGCAGCCTAAACCGTATGCAACCGGACATCCGTTTTCAAACCGCATATGGTCTAAAACCGAACAGAGGTCTATACGGTTGTACACTGTTGTATACGGTTCGGTCCGGTTTTGAGACATAGGTTTTTTTTTAACAAAAAACCTGATACGGGAACCGTATTGCAAAAACGAGATGTGAATGCAGCCTTAGGCTGCATTCACATCTCGTTTTTGCAATACGGTTGCCATATCCGGTTTCATTGAAAAAACGTATCGAAACGTATTGCAAACCGTTTATATAGACATTTAATTGTATACCGTATGCCAACCATAGTATCAGATTGTGTACGTTTTGCATCATTTACGGTTTTATATGGTTTTTAACAGTACACCAAACTGTAGTCTACTACGGTTTTGTGTCCCGGTCAAAAACCGTATCCAACCTGTATGCGGTTATTTTAAAATGGAGTTCTATATTTTATTTTTTTTTTGGGGGGGGGGGGGGGGGGGGGAATTCAATAAAAAGAAAAGAACTTTATTTAAAATGTTGACAAACATAAAACCGTATTCCCCTTTTTTTTTTCAAGGAAAACGTATTAAAACATATGCAAACGGACATCTGTTTTCAAACCGTATACGATTTAAAAACGTGAGGAGGCATATATGGTTGCATACGTTTCGGTCCGGTTTGGAGACATACGTTTTTTGGACAGAAACGGGATACGGCAACCGTATTGCAAAAACGTGATGCGAATGCAGCCTTAGCCTTAGGGTCCATGCACACCACGTTTTTGCTATCCAGTTCCCGTATACGGTTTTCCTTCAAAAACCGTACTAAAACGTATTGAAAACCGGATGTATTGACTTAACATTGCAAAACGTATTGCAAACGCATCATACGGTTATGTCCGTTTGGCGACTTTTACGGTTGGGCCCGGATTTTCAGCTGTGTTCGCAACCAGAATATACAGCGTTTTTAGGTCCGGTTGACCAACCGTATCATAATCGGATACGTTTTTATTAACATGAAAGTCAATGAGAACCGGACTAAACCGTATGAGTGTACGGTTGTATCCGTTTTAATCCCTCCATTTTTATTATTGCACATGCGCAATGCAAGCCGAAAACACCACCCACCTTCTAGAATGTTCTTTCTGGAAATAAACTTTATTTAAAAACAAAGCGAACATTGACAGACGTATACATTTTTTTAGGGTGAAAACGGATACAACCGGATTAAACCGTACATCACGATTCAAACCGGATACAGGTTGATCTATGTGCACACGGTTTAACCCCTTAAGGACGCAGGACGTAAATGTACGTCCTGGTGCGGTGGTACTTAACGCACCAGGACGTACATTTATGTCCTAAGCATAACCGCGGGCATCGGAGCGATGCCCGTGTCATGCGCGGCTGATCCCGGCTGCTGATCGCAGCCAGGGACCCGCCGGCAATGGCCGACGCCCGCGATCTCGCGGGCGTCCGCCATTAACCCCTCAGGTGCCGGGATCAATACAGATCCCGGCATCTGCGGCAGTACGCGATTTGAATGAATGATCGGATCGCCCGCAGCGCTGCTGCCGGGATCCGATCATTCAGAACGCCGCACGGAGGTCCCCTCTCCTTCCTCCATCCGGCTCCCGGTGTCTCCTGCTCTGGTCTGTGATCGAGCAGACCAGAGCAGAAGATGACCGAAAACACTGATCTGTTCTATGTCCTATACATAGAACAGATCAGTATTAGCAATCATGGTATTGCTATGAATAGTCCCCTATGGGGACTATTCAAGTGTAAAAAAAAAATTTAAAATGTAAAAGTAAAAAAAAAGTGAAAAATCCCCTCCCCCAATAAAAAAGTAAAACGTCCGTTTTTTCCTATTTTACCCCCAAAAAGCGTAACATTTTTTTATAGACATATTTGGTATCGCCGCGTGCGTAAATGTCCGAACTATTAAAATAAAATGTTAATGATCCCGTACGGTTAACGGCGTGAACGAAAAAAAAAAAAAAAGTCCAAAATTCCTACTTTTTTAATACATTTTATTAAAAAAACAAATTATAAAAAATGTATTAAAAGTTTTTTATATGCAAATGTGGTATCAAAAAAAAGTACAGATCATGGCGCAAAAAATGAGCCCCATACCGCCGCTTATACGGAAAAATAAAAAAGTTATAGGTCATCAAAATAAAGGGATTATAAACGTACTAATTTGGTTAAAAAGTTTGTGATTTTTTTTAAGTGCAACAATAATATAAAAGTATATAATAATGGGTATCATTTTAATCGTATTGACCCTCAGAATAAAGAACACACGTCATTTTTACCATAAATTGTAAGGCGTGAAAACGAAACCTTAGAAAATTAGCAAAATTACGTTTTTCGTTTTAATTTCCCCACAAAAATAGTGTTTTTTGGTTGCGCCATACATTTTATGATATAATGAGTGATGTCATTACAAAGGACAACTGGTCGCGCAAAAAACAAACCCTCATACTAGTCTGTGGATGAAAATATAAAAGAGTTATGATTTTTAGAAGGCGAGGAGGAAAAAATGAAAACGTAAAAATTAAATTGTCTGAGTCCTTAAGGCCAAAATGGGCTGAGTCCTTAAGGGGTTAATACGGTTGAGTCCGGTTTTTGCCTATCCCTTTTTTACAAAAAAAAACTGATACGGGAACTGGATAGCAAAAACGTGGTGTGCATGCACCCTTAGGCTGGGTTCACACCACGTTTTTCAAATACGGTAACCGTATACGGTTTTCCGCAAAAAAACGTATACGACCGTATCCGAAACCGTATGCATAGAGAATACATTGTAAACCGTATTCCAAATGTTGTGTACGGTTGCATCCGTTTTGCCTCGGATACGGTTTTGCCGATCTTTCAACCGTAGGCAAAAACGCTGTCGACCACGTTTTTGCCTCTGGTTGGAAAACCGTATGCGAACCGTTTGCGGTTCTTTTAACATTGTTGTCTATGAGAACCGTACACAGAATTTCAGAATACGGTTGCACACGGTTTTTCTAATCCGTTTTTGGAGTTGACAC